>NW_027196552.1:0-86799 GCF_038502225.1 Cherax quadricarinatus | reverse complement strand
ATTTATAGCTCTAGATGACTGATAAGGTTCCCTGATCTTGTTCATAGATTTACTAGATGTTCATGCGCCACTGTTATTATGTTCATGGTCTTGGCACCAGGCTTAGTCCAAGATCTGTCTCGTTGTTTGAATTTAAGTTTCTGTTTTTCCATTTTACACTCCGTAACCGAGTTTGCTTAAGTCTTCTTCTAGCCTTTTGCTTTCTTTTCCATTTTTTCCTCTTTATTAACGTTGCATCATTAGAAATATAGGACTATTTATTTTGGTAAATCGTTTACATATACGAAGAGCAGTACTGGTCCCAGCGTTAACACTTGTGGGATCCCGCCTGTCACCTCTGCCCATCCTAATACCTTCTCCCTGACCATCAAGCCTTTTCTGTAAGTATTTTGTTTTCCACTGTAGCACCTTCTCCGTTATTCCTGCCTGCTCTAGTTCATGGATCATTTTTGGTGTAGTACAATATAGCATGTTTGTAGGTGTGTGTGTGTGTGTGTGTGTGTGTGTGTGTGTGTGTGTGTGTGTGTGTTTATACGTATTTCTAGCTACAGGATTAGAACACTTGTGTATCACATGTTATGGGTCAGAATCTGACCCATAACAGCTGACTTACACAGAGATACCTATTTACTGCTAGGTAAATAGGTGCAGCAGGTGAAATGTTAGGTGTATATTTCTCGATCTACCCAGGAAGCAACCCGCCACAGTCAACTAGCACCCGGATACTTATTTACAGCTAGGTGAATGGGGGCAGCAAGTGTAAGAGAATTTGCCCATACGTAATAGCCCGTCCGGGTATCGAATCCAGGGCTTTCCGGTTTTATTTATATTTTGCATTCCGGGTGACTATGTCCCAGCCGCGATGAGGATTGCAACCCTCGAAGCCCAACATGATGTGTATTAACTATTCACCACCAGTGTATATACCACTGGGAAAAATGTACCGATTGGTATGCGAATAAGACAATATGCGGCTTACGGAACATGTATGTATTTATATGTGTTTATAGTCTTATGTTTAGGTGTATGTCGTGCCAAATAGGTAAAATTGGTCAATTAGCAAGAATTCGTTTAAAATTAAGTCCTTTCTAAAATTTCCTCTTATACGTTTAAAGATATATATATTTTTTTCATTTATGTTAATTTAAAAGTTAATAATTTTGTACCAAAAGAACCTTAGAAAACTTACCTAGCCTTATCATAACAAGCGCAATTTAATTTAGCCTAATCAAACTAAACATATTTTAGACAAGTTTACAAAAATTTAATAATAAACAAACAATGAACTATTTTTTTTCGTCAGGTTCAGAATGATTTTTGTGAAATTATTGCATACACAATTTTTCGCTTGTCTTAATCGGCAAGAAGAGCGCTGCTATACAAGCCAAAATTGCGTTTTACCTATTCGGCACGACATACATATGGAGTGATGAAGGCTTGAGCCTTCGTGAACAAAGAGCCTCACATGTGACTGACTGAAGTCTACAATACAACTCTCACTTCCAGTCAACATCGACATGCAACAATCACGATGCTCTTTGTTTCTTATATATATAACTTTATTCATTTATTGATTATATTGTTTTTTTTTTTTTTACTTTGAAATGCCGGGTTTTATGTATCTAAATTTTTATTTCACTTTATAGGTTAATAAGGGTTTCAAGCCTTTCTACTGCACGAGGCTCAGTGAGGCTGCGTGTCACTTGCCCAGCAACAGTTACATGATGGTGCGAGCGTTAAACCTATAGGGGTCACACAGCGCCTGAGGGAATGGAAGGCATTCCTGCTCGAGTCAAGGAAGTGGAGCACAGGTCCACTTCCTTGGATCAAGAGCAATTCACTGGCATCAAGGAGCCTCCCTTGATAAGGTCACCAAGAGACGAAAATACTTGTAGTACTAAAACATGGAATCAAAGGAAAAATTTTCGGTGTATGTACACAGACGTGCACCCCTCGTGTGTACACAGACGTGCACCCCTCGTGTGTACACAGACGTGCACCCCTCGTGTGTACACACAGACGTGCACCCCTCGTGTGTCCACACAGACGAGCACCCCGCGGGTGTACACAGACGTGCACTCCTCGTGTACACACACAGACGTGCACTCCTCGTGTACACACACAGACGTGCACACACACAGACGTGCACTCCTCGTGTACACACAGACGTGCACTCCTCGTGTACACACACAGACGTGCACTCCTCGTGTACACACACAGACGTGCACTCCTCGTGTACACACACAGACGTGCACTCCTCGTGTATACACACAGACGTGCACTTCTCGTGTACACACACAGACGTGCACTTCTCGTGTACACACACAGACGTGCACTCCTCGTGTACACACACAGACGTGCACTCCTCGTGTACACACACAGACGTGCACACACACAGACGTGCACCCCTCGTGTGTACACACGTGCACCCCTCGTGTGTACACAGACGTGCACCCCTCGTGTGTACACAGACGTGCACACACAGACGTGCACCCCTCGTGTGAACACAGACGTGCACCCCTCGTGTGTACACAGACGTGCACCCCTCGTGTGTACACAGACGTGCACCCCTCGTGTGTACACAGACGTGCACCCCTCGTGTGTACACAGACGTGCACCCCTCGTGTGTACACAGACGTGCACTCGTGTGTACACAGACGTGCACTCCTCGTGTACACACACAGACGTGCACTCCTCGTGTACACACACAGACGTGCACTCCTCGTGTACACACACAGACGTGCACTCCTCGTGTACACACACAGACGTGCACTCCTCGTGTACACACACAGACGTGCACTCCTCGTGTACACACACAGACGTGCACTCCTCGTGTACACACACAGACGTGCACTCCTCGTGTACACACACAGACGTGCACTCCTCGTGTACACACACAGACGTGCACTCCTCGTGTACACACACAGACGTGCACTCCTCGTGTACACACACAGACGTGCACTCCTCGTGTACACACACAGACGTGCACTCCTCGTGTACACACACAGACGTGCACTCCTCGTGTACACACACAGACGTGCACTCCTCGTGTACACACACAGACGTGCACTCCTCGTGTACACACACAGACGTGCACTCCTCGTGTACACACACAGACGTGCACTCCTCGTGTACACACACAGACGTGCACTCCTCGTGTACACACACAGACGTGCACTCCTCGTGTACACACACAGACGTGCACTCCTCGTGTACACACACAGACGTGCACTCCTCGTGTACACACACAGACGTGCACTCCTCGTGTACACACACAGACGTGCACTCCTCGTGTACACACACAGACGTGCACTCCTCGTGTACACACACAGACGTGCACTCCTCGTGTACACACACAGACGTGCACTCCTCGTGTACACACACAGACGTGCACTCCTCGTGTACACACACAGACGTGCACTCCTCGTGTACACACACAGACGTGCACTCCTCGTGTACACACACAGACGTGCACTCCTCGTGTACACACACAGACGTGCACTCCTCTTGTACACACACAGACGTGCACTCCTCTTGTACACACACAGACGTGCACTCCTCGTGTACACACACAGACGTGCACTCCTCGTGTATACACACAGACGTGCACTCCTCGTGTATACACACAGACGTGCACTCCTCGTGTATACACACAGACGTGCACTCCTCGTGTATACACACAGACGTGCACTCCTCGTGTACACACACAGACTGGCACTCCTCGTGTACACACACATACGCGCACTCCTCTTGTACACAGACGTGCACTCCTCGTGTACACACACAGACGTGCATTCCTCGTGTATACACACAGACGTGCACTCCTCGTGTATACACACAGACGTGCACTCCTCGTGTATACACACAGACGTGCACTCCTCGTGTATACACACAGACGTGCACTCCTCGTGTATACACACAGACGTGCACTCCTCGTGTATACACACAGACGTGCACTCCTCGTGTATACACACAGACGTGCACTCCTCGTGTACACACACAGACGTGCACTCCTCGTGTATACACATAGACGTGCACTCCTCGTGTATACACACAGACGTGCACTCCTCGTGTATACACACAGACGTGCACTCCTCGTGTACACACACAGACGTGCACTTCTCGTGTATACACACAGACGTGCACTCCTCGTGTATACACACAGACGTGCACTCCTCGTGTATATATTCGTGTTCTTCAAGTACGACTCTTTTATCCAGTTTAAAGTATAAGGTGACAAACTATTAACTAAAAAGAGTGGTAAATCCTGCTCTAAAACGCATATAAGATCATCAAGTGAGGGTAAAAGTGAACATATTTCCCGACCACTGATACACTTACCTGAGAAAGCAGGGCCAGCGTCAGCACCACTGAGAGAATCATGGTTGATGTAAGTAATCAACCCTCTTCTGCGACCACTGGATCCCTTTCTAAGGTTACTGGTTCTTCCTCAGAGTTTAAAATTCCCTTTATTGAGTGCCGGACCCTCTTGGGAAGGAGATCGAATTCTTCTAGTAAGTTTTCGAAATCTCCTAGGGGAAGAGAGACAGAGGGAGGCTGGTAGGTTCGAGCGAGGTAGTAAACAGCTCAAGACGAGCTGTCCGAGTAGGTCTTGTTGCTGCCGTGTCTAGCAGCAGAGTGAGTCTCGCCTCCTCTGACACTTCCCACCTCACCTTCTAATTACGTCACCCTCTAACAGCACCCATTAATATACACCCCACCCCAGCATCATTCCTCCACAAACGCCCATTACTCCTCCCCTAACACGTATTGCTACCTCTCCTAGCACCCATTACTACCTCTCCTAGCACCCATTACTAATTCTCATGACATCGTGGATATTTGTGACGTCACGTGATCGTTTGTGGCTGATCTGGTTCAGTGTTATGGTAATGATGGGGTGAAGTGGGAGGGGAACAGTAGTGACACTGAGTGATGACAAGAGTGAGAAATGCGGGAGTGGTGGTGGTAATGGTAGTGATGGTAGTGGTAGTGGTGATGGTAGCAGTGGTAGCGGTAGTGGTAGTAGTGGTGGTGATAGTGGCAGTAGTGGTGGTAGTAGGTGGTTTCGGTGGTAGTGGTGATGGTGGTGGTAGTAGTGGTAGTAGTAGTAGTAGTGGCAGTGGGCTGATCTCCAGTTCTTAAATTTCCGCCCCTCAATTTTGGCTCCCAACAGTGTCACCTCGTCAGGTCCCTCTTTTGTGTGTCCCCTCATCCAGGTCCCTCTCTTGTGTATCTCCTCTTCCAGATCCCTCTGTTGTGTGTCCCCTCGTCAGGTCCCTCTCTGGTGTGTCCCCTCGTCTAAGTTCCTCTGTTGTGTGTCCCCTCGTCCATGTCCCTCTGTTGTGTGTCCCCTCGTCCTGGTCCCCCTGTTGTGTGTCCCCTCGTCCTGGTTCCTCTGTGTGTCCTCTCGTCAGGTCCCGCTTTTGTGTGTCCTCTCGTCCTGGTCCCTCACTTGTGTGTCACTTCGTCCAGGTCCCTCTGTTGTGTGTCCTCTCGTCAGGTCCCTCTCTGGTGTGTCCCCTCGTCTAGGTTCCTCTCTTGTGTGTCCCCTCGTCCTGCTTCTTCCCTGCTTCTTATCACATATGGAGGTATGTTGTCAGACACCATTATTTTTGCTCTGGTCAGTTCCTTTAGTATCTTCTTCACGTCTTCCTGTGTTGCATTTCTTGTAGTGTTGGTTAATCCTCGTCACCTGAATTGTTTGCAATCCTAATGGCGCTAAAGCTAACATGTGACACTGAGCTTGACTCTATCATCATTACTGATTCTATGTCATCATTGAAGGCTCTTGACTCATATAATAACTCCAACAACATGCTCATTGGAGAAGCCAGGTACAGATACTAAAAAATCCGGGACAAAGGAATTAACGTACAATTGCTATGGATCCCATCATACATTGGATTACTCCTTCATAATAAAATTGATGTTAGCCAAGAAGAGTACCCAGAAGGTGAATGTAGAATACAATTTTGGTATATCTGTGTATAGCGTTAGGAATAATATTAGGAGAGAATAATGAAAATGATTGTTATAGGAATGCAGTTAGCAGCCTGAGTAGATCTATAACTCACTATAACTTGAACGTAGATAAGTATGTTTATGGAGCAACTTGCAATGTGAACAGACTGACTGATGTTGTAGTGGCCAGGCTTAGGCTTGGTTACAAGTACTTCTGGCAGTTTGGGAGACACACAGATGATAATCAAACTAAATGTAAATTATATGGTCAGGCATATGGTCACTCTCTTGAACACTATGTGCTTAATTGTCCACTTATTGAGGAATACAGAGACAGACAGTATAATAACCTATGTGACATGTCAAGATATCTTATTAATGAAAATAAGATACCAGATATACTAAGCAAATTTCCTAAATTTGCTTGTAACAGATAAGTGAACTATAGATATGTAGATATAAATCCATATGTACACCTGTTAACCCTTTTGGGGCCTAGTTCCTGGGCCTTTTGTGTTTCCATATGCTCTCGCGCTACCGTCCACAGGATGGATATGGACTGCACAATAAACTAGCCACTTCGGTGGCAAAATCTAATCTAAAATCGTCACTCCCATGTTATCCTGCATAATTTCTCGCTCCACTCTGAGCACCTCCACACGCTTTCTGCTTTATCTCTTCCCATACCTCTGTGTTTCTAGTGTTGGTGATCTTCCCATACCTCTGTGTTGTCTAGTGTTGGTGATCTTCCCATACCTCTGTGTTGTCTTGTGTTGGTGATCTTCCCATACCTCCGTGTTGTCTAGTGTTGGTGATCTTCCCATACCTCTGTGTTGTCTAGTGTTGGTGATCTTCCCATACCTCTGTGTTGTCTAGTGTTGGTGATCTTCCCATACCTCTGTGTTGTCTAGTGTTGGTGATCTTCCCATACCTCTGTGTTGTCTAGTGTTGTTGATCTTCCCATACCTGTGTTGTCTAGTGTTGGTGATCTTCCCATACCTCTGTGTTGTCTAGTGTTGGTGATCTTCCCATACCTCTGTGTTGTCTAGTGTTGTTGATCTTCCCATACCTGTGTTGTCTAGTGTTGGTGATCTTCCCATACCTCTGTGTTGATCTTCCCATACCTCTGTGTTGTCTAGTGTTGGTGATCTTCCCATACCTGTGTTGTCTAGTGTTGGTGATCTTCCCATACCTCTGTGTTGTCTAGTGTTGGTGATCTTCCCATACCTCTGTGTTGTCTAGTGTTGGTGATCTTCCCATACCTCTGTGTTGTCTAGTGTTGTTGATCTTCCCATACCTGTGTTGTCTAGTGTTGGTGATCTTCCCATACCTCTGTGTTGTCTAGTGTTGGTGATCTTCCCATACCTGTGTTGTCTAGTGTTGGTGATCTTCCCATACCTCTGTGTTGTCTAGTGTTGGTGATGATCTTCCCATACCTGTGTTGTCTAGTGTTGGTGATCTTCCCATACCTCTGTGTTGTCTAGTGTTGGTGATCTTCCCATACCTGTGTTGTCTAGTGTTGGTGATCTTCCCATACCTCTGTGTTGTCTAGTGTTGGTGATCTTCCCATACCTCTGTGTTGTCTAGTGTTGGTGATCTTCCCATACCTCTGTGTTGTCTAGTGTTGGTGATCTTCCCATACCTGTGTTGTCTAGTGTTGGTGATCTTCCCATACCTCTGTGTTGTCTAGTGTTGTTGATCTTCCCATACCTCTGTGTTGTCTAGTGTTGTTGATCTTCCCATACCTGTGTTGTCTAGTGTTGGTGATCTTCCCATACCTGTGTTGTCTAGTGTTGTTGATCTTCCCATACCTGTGTTGTCTAGTGTTGGTGATCTTCCCATACCTCTGTGTTGTCTAGTGTTGGTGATCTTCCCATACCTCTGTGTTGTCTAGTGTTGGTGATCTTCCCATACCTGTGTTGTCTAGTGTTGGTGATCTTCCCATACCTCTGTGTTGTCTAGTGTTGGTGATCTTCCCATACCTCTGTGTTGTCTAGTGTTGGTGATCTTCCCATACCTCTGTGTTGTCTAGTGTTGGTGATCTTCCCATACCTCCGTGCTGTCTAGTGTTGGTGATCTTCCCATACCTCTGTGTTGTCTAGTGTTGGTGATCTTCCCATACCTCTGTGTTGTCTAGTGTTGGTGATCTTCCCATACCTCTGTGTTGTCTAGTGTTGGTGATCTTCCCATACCTCTGTGTTGTCTAGTGTTGGTGATCTTCCCATACCTCTGTGTTGTCTAGTGTTGGTGATCTTCCCATACCTCTGTGTTGTCTAGTGTTGGTGATCTTCCCATACCTCTGTGTTGTCTAGTGTTGGTGATCTTCCCATCATCAGTCTTATCACTTGCTTCTCCACAGTCGTTTTTTTTTTTTTTCTGCGAAGTAGTTTTGGTTTTGTTTTAGCCATGTTTGCCGTTATTTAGAGAATTTTTTTCAGCTTCCCTCTGTACTGTTACATGAAGGATAATACCTGGAGGGGTACATGGAAGAGTATACCTAGAGGATGTTCCGGGGGTCAACGCTCCCGCGGCCCGGTCCATGACCAGGCTTCGCATAGTTAATTCTGGCCCTTTCACCTTGCTTTTGTACCTCCTCTATACTCTGCGCTCTTTCATATTCTTGTTGGTCGTCGTTTCGGTTTTGCTACCAGTCTGGCTGAAGCAAGAGTTCTCTCAGTATTATGTCTTCATAAATTGGTAATCATGTCTTCCTTGCCTCTCTTCACTGTGTCTTGTATTTTCATCTTCACTTCGGCTATCTCTCCTAGTTTTTTCTTCCAGTGAGTGTTCAGGACATTGTTTATACCTTCATAGTCTCCTCTACTATAGTCTGGCTTTCTCTTCCCATCTTCCACTTTATCACCAGTTCGGCTTCCACTAAAGAATTAAGTGTTTTTTTTTTTTGTGTGTGTGTGTGTGTTTTCCCTGGAGATGAGAGGAAATGCGTAACCAGAAAGTTAGGTGTATGGTGCAACCTGGCACTCCCTGCCTCCCATTCGCCACCTGGTGGCTCTTCTTGGTACCACAAAAAAAAAGAAACACGTGGACCCAGGGAATTCCCAAAAAATCCCATTCTCAAAATACATCGTTTGTTTTCTAACGTTTATCGTACATCAGTTTCTGAACGATGTAAGCAGCGTATACAAGCACTTTGAGGACTCACCCATTATTTTATTCTCACATATCACTATTTCTTGTTCACATTATTATTTTGGGCGAAATTAACGGGACTTGCAGCACGTAGCTCGATCGCTAGCACACTGAGCTCACACACTGAGGTCCGGGGGTCGATCCCTGGTACGGTTGGAAAACATTAGGTCGTGTTTCCGCGAGACACTTGCTGTCGCTGTTCACCCATCAGTACCTGGGTGTTAGTCGACTGGTGTGGGTCGCATCCTGGGTGTTAGTGGACTGGTGTGGGTCACATCCTGGGTGTCAGTGGACTGGTGTGGGTCGCATCCTGGGTGTTAGTGGACTGGTGTGGGTCGCATCCTGGGTGTTAGTGGACTGGTGTGGGTCGCATCCTGGGTGTTAGTGGACTGGTGTGGGTCGCATCCTGGGTGTTAGTGGACTGGTGTGGGTCTCATCCTGGGTGTTAGTGGACTGGTGTGGGTCGCATCCTGGGTGTTAGTGGACTGGTGTGGGTCGCATCCTGGGTGTTAGTGGACTGGTGTGGGTCGCATCCTGGGTGTTAGTGGACTGGTGTGGGTCGCATCCTGGGTGTTAGTGGACTGGTGTGGGTCGCATCCTGGGTGTTAGTGGACTGGTGTGGGTCGCATCCTGGGTGTTAGTGGACTGGTGTGGGTCACATCCTGGGTGTTAGTCGACTGGTGTGGGTCGCATCCTGGGTGTTAGTGGACTGGTGTGGGTCACATCCTGGGTGTTAGTGGACTGGTGTGGGTCACATCTTGGGTGTTAGTGGACTGGTGTGGGTCGCATCCTGGGTGTTAGTGGACTGGTGTGGGTCGCATCCTGGGTGTTAGTGGACTGGTGTGGGTCGCATCCTGGGTGTTAGTGGACTGGTGTGGGTCGCATCCTGGGTGTTAGTGGACTGGTGTGGGTCACATCCTGGGTGTTAGAGGACTGGTGGGGTGTTAGTGGACTGGTGTGGGTCGCATCCTGGGTGTTAGTGGACTGGTGTGGGTCGCATCCTGGGTGTTAGTGGACTGGTGTGGGTCGCATCCTGGGTGTTAGTGGACTGGTGTGGGTCACATCCTGGGTGTTAGTGGACTGGTGTGGGTCGCATCCTGGGTGTTAGTGGACTGGTGTGGGTCGCATCCTGGGTGTTAGTGGACTGGTGTGGGTCGCATCCTGGGTGTTAGTGGACTGGTGTGGGTCGCATCCTGGGACAAAACTGACCTAATTTGCCCGAAGTGCTCATCATAACAAGCGGCTTTATATATAGTAGTATGTCACTGTTGTCAGCTACGACTGTATACTTTGTACATGTACTTGTAGAAAGGAAGATATTATTATTATATTATATTATTATAATTAACGGTTAGTACTGACGCTCCTGACCAATCACAGAGAAGGTAAACAAATACGAAGCGAATGTAAACAAAGGCGAGTCAGTCCCATGTCTACCACTGGCAACCTAAGGTTAAGTTACTTTACGTTATTTTAGGTTGGGTTACTGTAGATTTCATTAGGCAGTGTTACGGTTCTTACATTCGCGAACCATAGAATAATGTCAATAATGATAAAAAACGTAGTACTGAACATTTTATTAATACTAAATCATGGCGGCTCAAACGAACTCCGGATCTCTAGAATTAACAAATATTATTTATTTTATTTAATTCATCCTAAATTATACGATGTTGTTTAGTTGAGCGGCAGTAATGAGGTGTGGCAGCAGAGGACACACCAGTGTTACAGTGTAACTAACAACACCGTCATTATACACTCTCAACACCACACCTTCCTTCATGTAAAATAAATACGTGGACCCTCGAATTTAGTAGTCCCTTTTCTGTATGCAAAACTATTGTTATTTTCCATAAAATGTATTTTCTTGTTAATATTTCCCATAAGAAATAATGTAAATCCAATTAAACCATTCCAGACACCCAAAAATATTAACAAGAAATACATTTTATACAGAATAACAATAGTTTTGCATACATAAAAGGGACTACTAAATTCGAGGGTCCACTACTGTATTTCTTGTATATTTTATTAATTTCTGAAAACTTAATTCAAGTTGTATTATTATCATCATTATTATTATTATTACTATTATTAGTATTATTATTATTAGAGTTAATATCGTTACCAGTTTTAATTAAAGTGAGTTGGAAGTGTTAAAGTGGAAGAGATCATACAAGTGCTGAGTAGTGTGGGGGTAGTGTGGGGGTAGTGTGGGGGTAGTGTGGGAGTAGTGTGGGTGTAGTGTGGGTGTAGTGTGGGTGTAGTGTGTTTGTAGTGTGAGTGTAGTGTGGGTGTAGTATGGGTGTAGTGTGGGGGTAGTGTGGGAGTAGTGTGGGGGTAGTGTGGGAGTCGTGTGGGTGTAGTGTGGGTGTAGTGTGGGGGTAGTGTGGGGGTAGTGTGGGTGTAGTGTGGGGGTAGTGTGGGTGTAGTGTGGGGGTAGTGTGGAGGTAGTGTGGGGGTAGTGTGGAGGTAGTGTGGGTGTAGTGTGTGGGTAGTGTGGAGGTAGTGTGGAGGTAGTGTGGGTGTAGTGTGGGGGTAGTGTGGAGGTAGTGTGGGTGTAGTGTGGGGGTAGTGTGGAGGTAGTGTGGGTGTAGTGTGGGGGTAGTGTGGAGGTAGTGTGGGTGTAGTGTGGGGGTAGTGTGGAGGTAGTGGGGGGTAGTGTGGGGGTAGTGTGGAGGTAGTGTGGGTGTAGTGTGGGGGTAGTGTGGAGGTAGTGTGGGGGTAGTGTGGAGGTAGTGTGGGTGTAGTGTGGGGGTAGTGTGGAGGTAGTGTGGAGGTAGTGTGGGTGTAGTGTGGTGGTAGTAGTGGTGGTTGTGTGGGTGTAGTGTGGGGGTAGTGTGGAGGTAGTGTGGGGGTAGTGTGGAGGTAGTGTGGGTGTAGTGTGGGGGTAGTGTGGAGGTAGTGGGGGGTAGTGTGGGGGTAGTGTGGAGGTAGTGTGGGTGTAGTGTGGGGGTAGTGTGGAGGTAGTGGGGTGTAGTGTGGGGGTAGTGTGGAGGTAGTGGGGGGGTAGTGTGGGGGTAATGTGGAGTTAGTGTGGGGGTAGTGTGGAGGTAGTGTGGGTGTAGTGTGGGGGTAGTGTGGAGGTAGTGGGGGGTAGTGTGGGGGTAGTGTGGAGGTAGTGTGGAGGGTAGTGTGGGGGTAGTGTGGGGGTAGTGTGGGGGTAGTGTGGAGGTAGTGTGGGGGTAGTGTGGGGGTAGTGTGGGTGTAGTGTGGGGGTAGTGTGGAGGTAGTGGGGGGGTAGTGTGGGGGTAGTGTGGGGGTAGTGTGGGGGTAGTGTGGAGGTACTGTGGGAGTAGTGTGGGGGTAGTGTGGGTGTAGTGTGGGGGTAGTGTGGAGGTAGTGGGGGGGTAGTGTGGGGGTAGTGTGGGGGTAGTGTGGAGGTAGTGTGAGGGTAGTGTGGGGGTAGTGTGGAGGTAGTGGGGGGTAGTGTGGAGGTAGTGTGGAGGTAGTGTGGGGGTAGTGTGGAGGTAGTGTGGGGGTAGTGTGGAGGTAGTGTGGGGGTAGTGTGGGGGTAGTGTGGAGGTAGTGTGGGGGTAGTGTGGGGGTAGTGTGGAGGTAGTGTGGGGGTAGTGCGGGGGTAGTGTGGAGGTAGTATGGGGGTAGAGTGGAAGGTAGAGTGGATGGTAGTGTGGAGGTAGTGTGGAGGTAGTGTGGGGGTAGTGCGGGGGTAGTGTGGAGGGTAATGTGGGAGTAGTGTGGGGGTAGTGTGGGGGTAGTGTGGAAGTAGTGTGGGGGTAGTGTGGAGGTAGTGTGGGGGTAGTGTGGGGGTAGTGTGGAGGGTAGTGTGGGAGGCGAGTGTGGGGAAAGTGTGGGGGTAGTGTGGAGGGTAGTGTGGGAGTAGTGTGGGGGTAGTGTGGAGGTAGTGTGGGGGTAGTGTGGAGGTAGTGTGGGGGTAGTGTGGGGGTAGTGTGGAGGTAGTGGGGGGTAGTGTGGAGGTAGTGTGGGGGTAGTGTGGGGGTAGTGTGGAGGTAGTGTGGGGGTAGTGTGGAGGTAGTGTGGGGGTAGTGTGGGGGTAGTGTGGAGGTAGTGTGGGGGTAGTGTTGGGGTAGTGTGGAGGTAGTGTTGGGGTAGTGCGGGGGTAGTGTGGAGGTAGTGTGGGGGTAGATGGAGGGTAGAGTGGATGGTAGTGTGGAGGTAGTGTGGAGGTAGTGTGGGGGTAGTGTGGGGGTAGTGTGGGGGGTAATGTGGGAGTAGTGTGGGGGTAGTGTGGGGGTAGTGTGGAGGT
The DNA here is from genome assembly GCF_038502225.1 of Cherax quadricarinatus. NCBI lineage: Eukaryota > Metazoa > Arthropoda > Malacostraca > Decapoda > Parastacidae > Cherax > Cherax quadricarinatus. Next base: position 73,457 of record NW_027196552.1, on the reverse strand, counting down.
AGTGTGGGGGGTAGTGTGGAGGTAGTGTAGGGGTAGTGCGGGGGTAGTGTGGAGGGTAGTGTGGGAGTAATGTGGGGATAGTGTGGGGGTAGTGTGGAGGGTAGTGTGGGAGTAGTGTGGGGGTAGTGTGGAGGTAGTGTGGGGGTAGTGTGGGGGTAGTGTGGGGGTAGTGTGGAGGTAGTGTGGGGATAGTGTGGGGGTAGTGTGGAGGTAGTGGGGGGTAGTGTGGAGGTAGTGTGGGGGTAGTGTGGGGGTAGTGTGGAGGTAGTGTGGGGGTAGTGTGGAGGTAGTGTGGGGGTAGTGTGGGGGTAGTGTGGAGGTAGTGTGGGGGTAGTGTGGGGGTAGTGTGGAGGTAGTATGGGGGTAGTGAGGGGGTAGTGTGGGGGTAATGTGGGAGTAGTGTGGGGGTAGTGTGGGGGTAGTGTGGAGGTAGTGTGGGGGTAGTGTGGAGGTAGTGTGGGGGTAGTGCGGGGGTAGTGTGGAGGGTAGTGTGGGAGTAGTGTGGGGATAGTGTGGGGGTAGTGTGGAGGGTAGTGTGGGAGTAGTGTGGGGGTAGTGTGGAGGTAGTGTGGGGGTAGTGCGGGGGTAGTGTGGAGGTAGTGTGGGGGTAGAGTGGAGGGTAGAGTGGAGGGTAGTGTGGGGGTAGTGTGGGGGTAGTGTGGAGGGTAGTGTGGGGGTAGTGTGGAGGGTAGTGTGGAAGGTAGTGTTTGGGTAGTGTGGAGGGTAGTGTGGGGGTAGTGTGGAGGTAGTGTGGGGGTAGAGTGGAGGGTAGAGTGGAGGGTAGTGTGGGGGTAGTGTGGGGGTAGTGTGAAGGGTAGTGTGGGGGTAGTGTGGAGGGTAGTGTGGGGGTAGTTTGGGGGTAGTGTGGAGGGTAGTGTGGGGGTAGTGTGGAGGGTAGTGTGGGGGTAGTGTGGAGGATAGTGTAGAGAGTAGTGTAGAGGGTAGTGTAGAGGGTAGTGTAGAGGGTAGTGTAGAGGGTAGTGTAGAGGGTAGTGTAGAGGGTAGTGTAGAGGGTAGTGTGGGTGTAGTGTGGGGGTAGTGTGGAGGGTAGTGTGGGGGTAGTGTGGGAGTAGTGTGGGGGTAGTGTGGGGGTAGTGTGGAGGGTAGTGTGTGGGTAGTGTGGGGGTAGTGTAGAGGGTAGTGTAGAGGGTAGTGTAGAGGGTAGTGTAGAGGGTAGTGTAGAGGGTAGTGTTGAGGGTAGTGTAGAGGGTAGTGTAGAGGGTAGTGTAGAGGGTAGTGTAGAGGGTAGTGTAGAGGGTAGTGTAGAGGGTAGTGTGGAGGGTAGTGTAGAGGGTAGTGTAGAGGGTAATGTGGGGATAGTGTGGGAGTAGTGTGGAGGGTAGTGTGGGGGTTGTGTGGTGGTAGTGTGGAGGGTAGTGTGGAAGGTAGTGTGGGGTAGTGTGGAGGGTAGTGTGGGGGTAGTGTGGTGGGTAGTGTGGGGGTAGTGTGGGGGTAGTGTGGAGGGTAGTGTGGGGGTAGTGTGGGAGTAGTGTGGGAGTAGTGTTGGGGTAGTGTGGGGGTAGTGTGGTGGTAGTGTGGAGGGTAGTGTGGAGGGTAGTGTGGAGGGTAGTGTGGGGGTAGTGTGGGGGTAGTGTGGAGGTACTGTGGGAGTAGTGTGGTGGTAGTGTGGTAGTGTGGGGGTAGTGTGGAGGTAGTGTGGGGGTAGTGTGGAGGGTAGCGTGGGGGTAGTGTGGGGGTAGTGTGGTGGGTAGTGTGGGAGTAGTGTGGGGGTAGTGTGGAGGTAGTGTGGGAGTAGTGTGGGAGTAGTGTGGAGGGAGTGTAGAGGTAGTGTGGGGGTAGTGTGGAGGGTAGTGTGGGGGTGGTGTGGGGGTAGTGTGGGGGTAGTGTGGAGGGTAGTGTGGGAGTAGTGTTGGGGTAGTGTGGGGGTAGTGTGGAGGGTAGTGTGGGAGTAGTGTGGGGGTAGTGTGGAGGTAGTGTGGGAGTAGTGTGGGAGTAGTGTGGAGGGAGTGTAGAGGTAGTGTGGGGGTAGTGTGGAGGGTAGTGTGGGGGTGGTGTGGGGGTAGTGTGGGGGTAGTGTGGAGGGTAGTGTGGGAGTAGTGTTGGGTTAGCGTGGGAGTAGTGTGGGGGTAGTGTGGAGGTAGTGTGGGGGTAGTGTGGAGGGTAGTGCGGGGGTAGTGTGGGAGTAGTGTTGGGTTAGCGTGGGAGTAGTGTGGGGGTAGTGTGGAGGTAGTGTGGGAGTAGTGTGGGAGTAGTGTGGAGGGAGTGTAGAGGTAGTGTGGGGGTAGTGTGGAGGGTAGTGTGGGGGTGGTGTGGGGGTAGTGTGGGGGTAGTGTGGAGGGTTGTGTGGGAGTAGTGTTGGGTTAGCGTGGGAGTAGTGTGGGGGTAGTGTGGAGGTAGTGTGGGGGTAGTGTGGAGGGTAGTGCGGGGGTAGTGTGGGGGTAGTGTGGAGGGTAGTGTGGGAGTAGTGTGGGGGTAGTGTGGAGGGTAGTGTGGGAGTAGTGTTGGGTTAGTGTGGGAGTAGTGTGGGGGTAGTGTGGAGGGTAGTGCGGGGGTAGTGTGGAGGGTCGTGCGGGGGTAGTGTGGGGGTAGTGTGGAGGGTAGTGTGGGAGTAGTGTGGGGATAGTTTGGAGGGTAGTGTGGGAGTAGTATGGGGGTAGTGTGGAGGTAGTGTGGGGGTAGTGTGGAGGGTAGTGCGGGGGTAGTGTGGGGGTAGTGTGGAGGGTAGTTTGGGAGTAGTGTGGGGATAGTTTGGAGGGTAGTGTGGGAGTAGTTTGGGGGTAGTGTGGGAGTAGTGTGGGGGTAGTGTGGAGGGTAGTGTGGAGGGTAGTGTGGGAGTAGTGTGGGGGTAGTGTGGAGGTAGTGTGGGGGTATTGTGTAGGGTAGTGTGGGAGTAGTGTGGGGGTAGTGTGGAGGTAGTGTGGGAGTTGTGTGGGGGTAGTGTGGAGGGTAGTGTGGGAGTAGTGTGGGGGTAGTATGGGAGTAGTGTGGGGGTAATGTGGGGGTAGTGTGGAGGGTAGTGTGGGAGTAGTGTGGGGGTAGTGTGGAGGGTAGTGTGGGAGTAGTGTGGGGGTAGTGTGGGGGTAGTGTGGAGGGTAGTGTGGGAGTAGTGTGGGGGTAGTGTGGAGGGTAGTGTGGGAGTAGTGTGGGGGTAGTGTGGAGGGTAGTGTGGGAGTAGTGTGGGGGTAGCGTGGAGGGTAGTTTGGGAGTAGTGTGGGGGTAGTGTGGAGGTAGTGAGTGGGTAGAGTGGTGATTGTGGAAGGTTGGATGGATGGTTGATGTGGTTTCAAGTGTATCTACTACAGGAGGGTGATCAAGGCTGCACCTCACCTGTGTATCATCTACAGGAGGGTGATCAAGGCTGCACCTCACCTGTGTATCTACAGGAGGGTGATACCTCACCTGTGTATCATCTACAGGAGGGTGATCAAGGCTGCACCTCACCTGTGTATCACAGGAGGGTCTACAGTGTATCGTCTACAGGAGGGTGATCAAGGCTGCACCTCACCTGTGTATCATCTACAGGAGGGTGATCAAGGCTGCACCTCACCTGTGTATCATCTACAGGAGGGTGATCAAGGCTGCACCTCACCTGTGTATCATCTACAGGAGGGTGATCAAGGCTGCACCTCACCTGTGTATCACAGGAGGGTGATCAAGGCTGCACCTCACCTGTGTATCATCTACAGGAGGGTGATCAAGGCTGCACCTCACCTGTGTATCATCTACAGGAGGGTGATCAAGGCTGCACCTCACCTGTGTATCATCTACAGGAGGGTGATCAAGGCTGCACCTCACCTGTGTATCTACTACAGGAGGGTGATCAAGGCTGCACCTCACCTGTGTATCATCTACAGGAGGGCGATCTAGGCTGCACCTCACCTGTGTATCATCTACAGGAGGGTGATCAAGGCTGCACCTCACCTGTGTATCATCTACAGGAGGGTGATCAAGGCTGCACCTCACCTGTGTATCATCTACAGGAGGGTGATCAAGGCTGCACCTCACCTGTGTATCATCTACAGGAGGGTGATCAAGGCTGCACCTCACCTGTGTATCATCTACAGGAGGGTGATCAAGGCTGCACCTCACCTGTGTATCATCTACAGGAGGGTGATCAAGGCTGCACCTCACCTGTGTATCATCTACAGGAGGGTGATCAAGGCTGCACCTCACCTGTGTATCATCTACAGGAGGGTGATCAAGGCTGCACCTCACCTGTGTATCATCTACAGGAGGGTGATCAAGGCTGCACCTCACCTGTGTATCATCACTGAAGAATAAATACTTCAACACTGATATAAGAACATCAGTATTAAGTAATCTTTGTGTATATATACTGAGGTATACACCTTCCACGAGTACATGTATTGTTGCTCTCGCTGTATACTCATCCAGAGAGAGATACATACACATCAAGAGAGAGATGCATACACATGAAGAGAGAGATATATACACATCCAGAGAGATATACACATCCAGAGAGAGATACACATCCAGAGTGAGATACACATCCAGAGTGAGATACACATCCAAAGAGAGATACACATCCAGAGAGAGATACACATCCAGAGAGAGATACGTACACATCCAAAGAGAGATACACATCCAGAGAGAGATACGTACACATCCAAAGAGAGATACACATCCAGAGAGAGATACACATCCAGAGAGAGATACATACACATCCAAAGAGAGATACACATCCAGAGAGAGATACACATCCAGAGAGAGATACATACACATCCAAAGAGAGATACATACACATCCAGAGACAGATACATATACATCCAGAGAGAGAAACACATGAGAAGATACACAACATGTGGAAGATGGTATTAAAATTTATATTGATTCTGGCCGTTTTTTAAGACAGTTTCTTCCTCCTCTCCCACTTAACCCTCCCACTTAACCCTCCCACTTAACCCTCCCATTTAGCTCCCTTTTACTCGCTTCCACTTATTCCTCCTCCTACTATTTTTCCTCTACCATCCATTCTCTCACTTACCTCCTCCTCCATCACTCCTTTCATATTCATTTCTCCTCTCCCTCCCCCTCCCCCTTCCCTCACCCCTTCCCTCACCCCTCTCCCTTCCCTCACCCCTCCCCCTTCCCTGCATTATGAAAATGGGAACCAACTAGAAACTACGATGACTGAAGCTATTTTTTTTTTTTCCCTGCCTGTGTAAATCCACTTGAGGTGTTTGAGTTGGAAGCCGTACATACACACACACACACACACACACACACACACACACACACACACACACACACACACACACACACACACACACACACACACACACACACACAGAAACCAAGCTCACAGGAATGATAACAGATGCTATCTTTGCAACGGGATATCAGATCCTGAGGAAAGACAGAGGGAACAGAGGGGGTGGAGGAGTGGCACTGCTCATCAAAAGCCAATAGGATTTTGAGGAGCTGGAGAGAGGAGACAGAGGAGAAGCAAGAGACTGGAGGTCCCAAAGTGCTAATTGCAGTGATGTATAATCCACCACAGAACAGCAGGAGGCCAGAAGGGTTCGTGCGAGCAAGGCAAAACTGCTGATTATGAGTGACTTCAGTCACAAGGAAATCGACTGGTAGAACCTGGAGCCACATGGGGGACTAGAAACGTGGAAGGCTAAGATGATGGAGGTGGTACTGGAAAACCGCATGTACCAACACTTAAGGGAGATTACCAGAGAGAGAGGAAAGGATGAACCAGCAAGACTGGACCTAGTATCCACCTTGAGTACTGCAGATATTGAGGACATCACATATAAAATACCCCTCGAGGCAAGTGATCATGTGGTTCTGAGCTTCGAATACACAGTAGAGTTACAAGTGGAGAGGGAAGCAGGAAGGGCAGGACGAATGAAGCCAAACTACAAGAGAGGGGACTACACAGGCATAAAGAATGTCCTGTGTATGCAGCAGCAGTTTGGAACCCTCACCTAGCCAAGCATGTAAGGAAACTAGAGAAAGTGCAAAGGTTTCCAATAAGACTGGTCTCGGAGCTAAGGGGTATGTCCTACGAGGGTAGGTTAAAGGAAATCGACCTGACGACATTGGAGGACAGAAGAGCTAGGGGGTATATGATAACGCCATATAATATACTGAGAGTAATTGACAAGGTGGATAGGGACAGAATGTTCCCGAGATGGGACACAGCAACAAGGGGTCACAGTTGGAAGTTGAAGACTCAGATGAATCACAAGGATGTTAGGAAGTTTTTCTTCAGTTATAGAGTTGTCAGTAAGTGGATTAGTCTGGTTAGTGATGTAGTGGAGGCAGGAACCATACATAGTTTTAAGACGAGGTATGATAAATCTCACGGAGCATGGAGAGAGTGGACCTAATAGCGACCAGTGAAGAAGCGGGGCCAGGACCTATGAATCGACCCCTGTAATCATAAATGCAAATTGGCAGCACTGAAGGCGCAAGGGGCTAAGCGAGATATGATCGCGGTGTAGAAGATACTCTAACATCTCAAGAGAGTAGCCAAAAAGCACACTGTCACGTCAAGGATCAGGATAACAAGAGGGAAGCAAAAGTGAAGCTGAACTCAGCGGCATCGCATACTTTCAGCTTCCATTAGGATATAACACTATCGTAAGTCAAACATTATATTTTCCAGTATACAACATGAAATATATATGACAAGTGAGTTGAGTTAATCTTCAGTGTGTAGTGGAGGATATTGTAGTGTGTAGTTGAGGATTTTGGAATGTGCAGTGGAGGATGTTGGAGTGTTGTTAGGTAAGACACATATGCACCAGTTAGGTGTACTTGACTGAAGAAGCCTACTGTGTAGGCGAAACGTTTCATAATAAAGATACCTAACTGTTGCATATGTGTCTTACCTAACAACCTGTCGGTATTTTATACCATTTTAATGTTCAATGTTGGAGTGTATTTTGCTGATGCCTACAACACATTCCTGTATTGTGGGCATCAACCTCACAAGACCTCACAAGATAACTTCACAACATAACCTCACAACACAACCTCACAACACACTCACATATTGTGAGGTTGGTTGACGAGAGCTGTAGCATGGGTAGCATCTTTGTCAAGGACAGGAAACTGCCAGCTTCCTGTCCTCACATCTTCTCTCTCCCCTGACCGTTGTATCTGGCGATCTTTTTTAATGGTTCATTTTAATCACCATCACCTTGCTTCACCCACTGAAACAGTTATTACTCTGGAATAATTAGTATTGCCTATTGTGTGACAGTAATGACTCGTGTCTGTGTGACACAGTAATGACTTGTGTCTGTGTGACACAGGGATGCTGCTAAGGCTCATGATGTCTCAGAGTGCTTTAAATATCTGAGAGATAAGTGTTGTCGTATTTATGAGTTATCAGTCAGCCAGGTGTCTCTCAGATTGGTTAATTAAGTTTTAAGACGATCGACTACACCGAGGGGTCGCTATCTCAACCAGTCAACAATACTTTAATCCCCTAATTTCAGGATTAAACTACCAGTTTATACACACACACCTCGGTGTATATTACCCGTGGTCACTTAGTATCTCCTCTAACATAACTTGTTCAAAGAGAGACTGTTTTAGTGGTGTTCATAAGTAGTAATGTTAATACTTGAAGTTGTAAACCGAGCTGCTGTTCCTCTCAGGCTGTTGCTCATCATCCTTCAAAACGAAATAAAGAGAATTATTTATCATTATTTAATAATTTGTTTCTTAATTAGATAACTAATCTGACATACTCAGCATGGTTGCTGATATACTCAGCATGGTTGCTGATATACTCAGCATGGTTGCTGATATACTCAGCACGGTTGCTGATATACTCAGCACAGTTCTGGTCACCGTAGTATTACAGAATGGATATAAATGCATTGGAAAACGTATAAAGGAGGATGACAAAGTTGATCCCATGTATCTGAAATCTTCCCTATGAGGATAGACTGAGGTCCTGAATCTGCACTCAGCATGGCAGCTGATATACCTAGTAAATACATTTCAAACAACTACAACATAATGTGGAGGCTGCATGTGTCACTTGCATAATGCTGACACATGTTGTATGTGTCACTTGCATAATGCTGACACATGTTGTATGCGTCACTTGCATAATGCTGACACATGTATGTGTCACTTGCATAATGCTGACACATGTTGTATGCGTCACTTGCATAATGCTGACACATGTATGTGTCACTTGCATAATGCTGACACATGTATGAAACTTGCATAATGCTGACACATGTTGTATGTGTCACTTGCATAATGCTGATACATGTTGTATGTGTCACTTGCATAATGCTGACACATGTTGTATGCGTCACTTGCATAATGCTGACACATGTTGTATGTGTCACTTGCATAATGCTGACACATGTTGTATGTGTCACTTGCATAATGCTGACACATGTTGTATGTGTCACTTGCATAATGCTGACACATGTTGTATGTGTCACTTGCATAATGCTGACACATGTTGTATGTGTCACTTGCATAATGCTGACACATGTTGTATGTGTCACTTGCATAATGCTGACACATGTTGTATGTGTCACTTGCATAATGCTGACACATGTTGTATGTGTCACTTGCATAATGCTGACACATGTTGTATGTGTCACTTGCATAATGCTGACACATGTTGTATGTGTCACTTGCATAATGCTGACACATGTTGTATGTGTCACTTGCATAATGCTGACACATGTTGTATGTGTCACTTGCATAATGCTGACACATGTTGTATGTGTCACTTGCATAATGCTGACACATGTTGTATGTGTCACTTGCATAATGCTGACACATGTTGTATGTGTCACTTGCATAATGCTGACACATGTATGTGTCACTTGCATAATGCTGACACATGTATGTGTCACTTGCATAATGCTGACACATGAGGCGGGATATCTCAGGCAATTTTGATATTTCTTCATTTCCTGTTGTTTTATTTTGATCCTTCGCTGTGGTAGATGAGTCATGATGAGTCATGACAACATCATCTTCATCTCCCCACGTGACGTCTCTGTTGGACGGACTGGTAATGATACAGAATTTTCTAGCCGATTTGATAAGTTTGTTACGTAGCATAACAGCCCTCCTGTGGGGCTTCAGTAAACCCAGTGTCATCCTGTGGGGCTTCAGTAAACCCAGTGTCATCCTGTGGGGCTTCAGTAAACCCAGTGTCATCCTGTGGGGCTTCAGTAAACCCAGTGTCATCCTGTGGGGCTTCAGTAAACCCAGTGTCATCCTGTGGGGCTTCAGTAAACCCAGTGTCATCCTGTGGGGCTTCAGTAAACCCAGTGTCATCCTGTGGGGCTTCAGTAAACCCAGTGTCATCCTGTGGGTCTTCAGTGTGTCATCCTGTGGGGCTTCAGTAAACCCAGTGTCATCCTGTGGGGCTTCAGTAAACCCAGTGTCATCCTGCTTCAGTAAACCCAGTGTCATCCTGTGGGGCTTCAGTAAACCCAGTGTCATCCTGTGGGTCTTCAGTAAACCCAGTGTCATCCTGTGGGTCTTCAGTAAACCCAGTGTCATCCTGTGGGGCTTCAGTAAACCCAGTGTCATCCTGTGGGGCTTCAGTAAACCCAGTGTCATCCTGTGGGGCTTCAGTAAACCCAGTGTCATCCTGTGGGGCTTCAGTAAACCCAGTGTCATCCTGTGGGGCTTCAGTAAACCCAGTGTCATCCTGTGGGGCTTCAGTAAACCCAGTGTCATCCTGTGGGGCTTCAGTAAACCCAGTGTCATCCTGTGGGTCTTCAGTAAACCCAGTGTCATCCTGTGGGTCTTCAGTAAACCCAGTGTCATCCTGTGGGGCTTCAGTAAACCCAGTGTCATCCTGTGGGTCTTCAGTAAACCCAGTGTCATCCTGTGGGGCTTCAGTAAACCCAGTGTCATCCTGTGGGGCTTCAGTAAACCCAGTGTCATCCTGTGGGGCTTCAGTAAACCCAGTGTCATCCTGTGGGTCTTCAGTAAACCCAGTGTCATCCTGTGGGGCTTCAGTAAACCCAGTGTCATCCTGTGGGGCTTCAGTAAACCCAGTGTCATCCTGTGGGTCTTCAGTAAACCCAGTGTCATCCTGTGGGGCTTCAGTAAACCCAGTGTCATCCTGTGGGGCTTCAGTAAACCCAGTGTCATCCTGTGGGGCTTCAGTAAACCCAGTGTCATCCTGTGGGGCTTCAGTAAACCCAGTGTCATCCTGTGGGTCTTCAGTAAACCCAGTGTCATCCTGTGGGGCTTCAGTAAACCCAGTGTCATCCTGTGGGTCTTCAGTAAACCCAGTGTCATCCTGTGGGGCTTCAGTAAACCCAGTGTCATCCTGTGGGGCTTCAGTAAACCCAGTGTCATCCTGTGGGGCTTCAGTAAACCCAGTGTCATCCTGTGGGGCTTCAGTAAACCCAGTGTCATCCTGTGGGGCTTCAGTAAACCCAGTGTCATCCTGTGGGGCTTCAGTAAACCCAGTGTCATCCTGTGGGTCTTCAGTAAACCCAGTGTCATCCTGTGGGGCTTCAGTAAACCCAGTGTCATCCTGTGGGGTTTCAGTAAACCCAGTGTCATCCTGTGGGGCTTCAGTAAACCCAGTGTCATCCTGTGGGGCTTCAGTAAACCCAGTGTCATCCTGTGGGGCTTCAGTAAACCCAGTGTCATCCTGTGGGGCTTCAGTAAACCCAGTGTCATCCTGTGGGTCTTCAGTAAACCCAGTGTCATCCTGTGGGGCTTCAGTAAACCCAGTGTCATCCTGTGGGGCTTCAGTAAACCCAGTGTCATCCTGTGGGGCTTCAGTAAACCCAGTGTCATCCTGTGGGGCTTCAGTAAACCCAGTGTCATCCTGTGGGTCTTCAGTAAACCCAGTGTCATCCTGTGGGGCTTCAGTAAACCCAGTGTCATCCTGTGGGTCTTCAGTAAACCCAGTGTCATCCTGTGGGGCTTCAGTAAACCCAGTGTCATCCTGTGGGGCTTCAGTAAACCCAGTGTCATCCTGTGGGGCTTCAGTAAACCCAGTGTCATCCTGTGGGGCTTCAGTAAACCCAGTGTCATCCTGTGGGGCTTCAGTAAACCCAGTGTCATCCTGTGGGGCTTCAGTAAACCCAGTGTCATCCTGTGGGGCTTCAGTAAACCCAGTGTCATCCTGTGGGTCTTCAGTAAACCCAGTGTCATCCTGTGGGGCTTCAGTAAACCCAGTGTCATCCTGTGGGGCTTCAGTAAACCCAGTGTCATCCTGTGGGTCTTCAGTGAACCCAGTGTCATCCTGTGGGGCTTCAGTAAACCCAGTGTCATCCTGTGGGGCTTCAGTAAACCCAGTGTCATCCTGTGGGGCTTCAGTGAACCCAGTGTCATCCTGTGGGGCTTCAGTAAACCCAGTGGACGGTAGTTACCTTAGAGCCATCTTGTGGACTGTAGACAAACTATTACAGAGGTGAAAGGCCAAGTAATTCTTCTGCTCACTATGATGTAATCAATATACCGCCTCGTAGCTGACATCTTTCATGATGTGAACCTCGTAGCTGACATCTCTCATGATGTGAACTTCGTAGCTGACGTGTCTTATGATGTGAACCTCGTATTTAGCATCTCTCATGATGTGAACCTCGTAGCTGACATCTTTCATGATGTGAACCTTGTAGCTGACATCTCTCATGATGCGAATCTCGTAGCTAACATCTCTCATGATGTGAACCTCGTAGTTGACGTCTCTCATGATGTGAACCTCGTACATAACATCTTTCATGATGAACGCAACAGTGTGGATGTCTCACCAGGCAGCCTGAACCACCCTGCCGGTTGTTAAGCTTAAATTCAGATTACTTGTATGTTTTACGAATGGCAGCAGCAGCTATGCGTGTGTTACAATCCAGCTCCCACCCCCTCCAGGGTGCCAACACCTGGTCACCACCGCCGGGACAAGACCGGCGAACCTACACGTGTTACTGGTTCGTCACCGAGTCACTGTCATGGAGTTATCATAGGGATTCTTGAGGCTTATAATCTGTCATGGGGTGGGCGGGATTCCCAAAGCTAGAGCCGTCGTCTCTCTCTCTGTCTCTCTCTCTGTCTGTATATATATATATATATATATATATATATATATATATATATATATATATATATATATATATATATATATATATATATATATATATATATATATATATATATATATATATATATATATATATATATATATATATACATATAAATATGTCGTGCCGAATAGGCAGAATTTGCGATCTTGGCTTAAATAGCAACGCTCATCTTGCCATATAGGACAAGTGAAAATTTGTGTATGCATTAATTTCTCCAAAATCATACTTAACCTAACTATAAAAATATATTTCACTGTGTTTGTTTAGTATTAAATTACTGTAAACAAATCTAAAATATATTTAGTTGGGTTAGGCTAAAATAAATTGTTCTTGTTATAATAAGGTTAGGTAAGTTTTCTAAGTTCCTTTTGGTGCAAAATTATAAATTTTTACATCAACATTAATGAAAAAAATATATCTTTAAACGTATAAGAGAAAATTTTAGAAAGGACTTAATTTTAAATGAGTTCTTGCTAATTGACCAGTTTTACATATTCGGCACGACATATATATATATATATATATATATATATATATATATATATATATATATATATATATATATATATATATATATATATATATATATATATATATATATATATAAGTATAAATAAGTATACACGATATGATGTAGGGCGAAATGACAGTAGTTTGTTGGATTATGTATTGGTAGATAAAAGACTGTTGAGTAGACTTCAGGATGTACATGTTTATAGAGGGGCCACAGATATATCAGATCACTTTCTAGTTGTAGCTACACTGAGAGTAAAAGGTAGATGGGATACAAGGAGAATAGAAGCATCAGGGAAGAGAGAGGTAAAGGTTTATAAACTAAAAGAGGAGGCAGTTAGGGTAAGATATAAACAGCTATTGGAGGATAGATGGGCTAATGAGAGCATAGGCAATGGGGTCGAAGAGGTATGGGGTAGGTTTAAAAATGTAGTGTTAGAGTGTTCAGCAGAAGTTTGTGGTTACAGGAAAGTGGGTGCAGGAGGGAAGAGGAGCGATTGGTGGAATGATGATGTAAAGAGAGTAGTAAGGGAGAAAAAGTTAGCATATGAGAAGTTTTTACAAAGTAGAAGTGATGCAAGGAGGGAAGAGTATATGGAGAAAAAGAGAGAAGTTAAGAGAGTGGTGAAGCAATGTAAAAAGAGAGCAAATGAGAGAGTGGGTGAGATGTTATCAACAAATTTTGTTGAAAATAAGAAAAAGTTTTGGAGTGAGATTAACAAGTTAAGAAAGCCTAGAGAACAAATGGATTTGTCAGTTAAAAATAGGAGAGGAGAGTTATTAAATGGAGAGTTAGAGGTATTGGGAAGATGGAAGGAATATTTTGAGGAATTGTTAAATGTTGATGAAGATAGGGAAGCTGTGATTTCGTGTATAGGGCAAGGAGGAATAACATCTTGTAGGAGTGAGGAAGAGCCAGTTGTGAGTGTGGGGGAAGTTCGTGAGGCAGTAGGTAAAATGAAAGGGGGTAAGGCAGCCGGGATTGATGGGATAAAGATAGAAATGTTAAAAGCAGGTGGGGATATAGTTTTGGAGTGGTTGGTGCAATTATTTAATAAATGTATGGAAGAGGGTAAGGTACCTAGGGATTGGCAGAGAGCATGCATAGTTCCTTTGTATAAAGGCAAAGGGGATAAAAGAGAGTGCAAAAATTATAGGGGGATAAGTCTGTTGAGTGTACCTGGTAAAGTGTATGGTAGAGTTATAATTGAAAGAATTAAGAGTAAGACGGAGAATAGGATAGCAGATGAACAAGGAGGCTTTAGGAAAGGTAGGGGGTGTGTGGACCAGGTGTTTACAGTGAAACATATAAGTGAACAGTATTTAGATAAGGCTAAAGAGGTCTTTGTGGCATTTATGGATTTGGAAAAGGCGTATGACAGGGTGGATAGGGGGGCAATGTGGCAGATGTTGCAAGTGTATGGTGTAGGAGGTAGGTTACTGAAAGCAGTGAAGAGTTTTTACGAGGATAGTGAGGCTCAAGTTAGAGTATGTAGGAAAGAGGGAAATTTTTTCCCAGTAAAAGTAGGCCTTAGACAAGGATGTGTGATGTCACCGTGGTTGTTTAATATATTTATAGATGGGGTTGTAAGAGAAGTAAATGCGAGGGTCTTGGCAAGAGGCGTGGAGTTAAAAGATAAAGAATCACACACAAAGTGGGAGTTGTCACAGCTGCTCTTTGCTGATGACACTGTGCTCTTGGGAGATTCTGAAGAGAAGTTGCAGAGATTGGTGGATGAATTTGGTAGGGTGTGCAAAAGAAGAAAATTAAAGGTGAATACAGGAAAGAGTAAGGTTATGAGGATAACAAAAAGATTAGGTGATGAAAGATTGAATATCAGATTGGAGGGAGAGAGTATGGAGGAGGTGAACGTATTCAGATATTTGGGAGTGGACGTGTCAGCGGATGGGTCTATGAAAGATGAGGTGAATCATAGAATTGATGAGGGAAAAAGAGTGAGTGGTGCACTTAGGAGTCTGTGGAGACAAAGAACTTTGTCCTTGGAGGCAAAGAGGGGAATGTATGAGAGTATAGTTTTACCAACGCTCTTATATGGGTGTGAAGCGTGGGTGATGAATGTTGCAGCGAGGAGAAGGCTGGAGGCAGTGGAGATGTCATGTCTGAGGGCAATGTGTGGTGTGAATATAATGCAGAGAATTCGTAGTTTGGAAGTTAGGAGGAGGTGCGGGATTACCAAAACTGTTGTCCAGAGGGCTGAGGAAGGGTTGTTGAGGTGGTTCGGACATGTAGAGAGAATGGAGCGAAACAGAATGACTTCAAGAGTGTATCAGTCTGTAGTGGAAGGAAGGCGGGGTAGGGGTCGGCCTAGGAAGGGTTGGAGGGAGGGGGTAAAGGAGGTTTTGTGTGCGAGGGGCTTGGACTTCCAGCAGGCATGCGTGAGCGTGTTTGATAGGAGTGAATGGAGACAAATGGTTTTTAATACTTGACGTGCTGTTGGAGTGTGAGCAAAGTAACATTTATGAAGGGATTCAGGGAAACCGGCAGGCCGGACTTGAGTCCTGGAGATGGGAAGTACAGTGCCTGCACTCTGAAGGAGGGGTGTTAATGTTGCAGTTTAAAAACTGTAGTGTAAAGCACCCTTCTGGCAAGACAGTGATGGAGTGAATGATGGTGAAAGTTTTTCTTTTTCGGGCCACCCTGCCTTGGTGGGAATCGGCCGGTGTGATAATAAAAAAAAAAAAAATATATATATATATATATATATATATATATATATATATATATTGAGTTAAGCACATGTGCAACACTTGAGTCTTTACTGAGGAGACGTGTTGCCACACAGTGACTTCATCAGTCCTAAACAAAGAAGAATAATTGAGATCAGGAGCTCAGAGGCTGACATCTCTCATCCACATGTGGATTTGTCCACTGTGTTACCACCTACGACTGTTTGTCCACTGTGATACCACCTACGACTGTTTGTCCACTGTGATACCACCTACGACTGTTTGTCCACTGTGTTACCACCTACGACTGTTTGTCCACTGTGATACCACCTACGACTGTTTGTCCACTGTGATACCACCTACGACTGTTTGTCCACTGTGTTACCACCTACGACTGTTTGTCCACTGTGATACCATCTACGACTGTTTGTCCACTGTGATACCACCTACGACTGTTTGTCCACTGTGATACCACCTACGACTGTTTGTCCACTGTGTTACCACCTACGACTGTTTGTCCACTGTGATACCACCTACGACTGTTTGTCCACTGTGATACCACCTACGACTGTTTGTCCACTGTGATACCACCTACGACTGTTTGTCCACTGTGATACCACCTACGACTGTGTGTCCACTGTGATACCACCTACGACTGTTTGTCCACTGTGTTACCACCTACGACTGTTTGTCCACTGTGATACCACCTACGACTGTCTGTCCACTGTGATACCACCTACGACTGTTTGTCCACTGTAATACCACCTACGACTGTTTGTCCACTGTGATACCACCTACGACTGTTTGTCCACTGTGATACCACCTACGACTGTTTGTCCACTGTGATACCACCTACGACTGTGTGTCCACTGTGATACCACCTACGACTGTTTGTCCACTGTGTTACCACCTACGACTGTTTGTCCACTGTGTGTCCACCTACGACTGTTTGTCCACTGTGTTACCACCTACGACTGTTTGTCCACTGTGATACCACCTACGACTGTTTGTCCACTGTAAAACCACCTACGACTGTTTGTCCACTCTGATAACACCTACGACTGTTTGTCCACTGTGATACCACCTACGACTGTTTGTCCACTGTGTTACCACCTACGACTGTGTCCACTGTGATACCACCTACGACTGTTTGTCCACTGTGATACCACCTACGACTGTGTCCACTGTGATACCACCTTCGACTGTCCACTGTGATACCACCTACGACTGTGTCCACTGTGATATCACATACGACTGTTTGTCCACTGTGATGCCACCTACGACTGTGTCCACTGTGATACCACCTACGACTGTTTGTCCACTGTGATACCACCTACGACTGTGTCCACTGTGATACCACCTGCGACTGTTTGTCCACTGTGATACCACCTACCACTGTGTCCACTGTGATACCACCTACGACTGTTTGTCCACTGTGATACCACCTACGACTGTGTCCACTGTGATACCACTACGACTGTTTGTCCACTGTGATACCACCTACGACTGTGTCCACTGTGATACCACCTACGACTGTCCACTGTGATACCACCTACGACTGTGTCCACTGTGATACCACCTACGACTGTTTGTCCACTGTGATACCACCTACGACTGTTTGTCCACTGTGATACCACCTACGACTGTTTGTCCACTGTGTTACCACCTACGACTGTTTGTCCACTGTGATACCACCTACGACTGTTTGTCCACTGTGATACCACCTACGACTGTTTGTCCACTGTGATACCACCTACGACTGTCTGTCCACTGTGATACCACCTACGACTGTTTGTCCACTGTAATACCACCTACGACTGTTTGTCCACTGTGATACCACCTACGACTGTTTGTCCACTGTGATACCACCTACGACTGTTTGTCCACTGTGATACCACCTACGACTGTGTGTCCACTGTGATACCACCTACGACTGTTTGTCCACTGTGTTACCACCTACGACTGTTTGTCCACTGTGTGTCCACCTACGACTGTTTGTCCACTGTGTTACCACCTACGACTGTTTGTCCACTGTGATACCACCTACGACTGTTTGTCCACTGTAAAACCACCTACGACTGTTTGTCCACTGTGATACCACCTACGACTGTTTGTCCACTGTGATACCACCTACGACTGTTTGTCCACTGTGTTACCACCTACGACTGTGTCCACTGTGATACCACCTACGACTGTTTGTCCACTGTGATACCACCTACGACTGTGTCCACTGTGATACCACCTTCGACTTTCCACTGTGATACCACCTACGACTGTGTCCACTGTGATATCACATACGACTGTTTGTCCACTGTGATGCCACCTACGACTGTGTCCACTGTGATACCACCTACGACTGTTTGTCCACTGTGATACCACTTACGACTGTGTCCACTGTGATACCACCTACGACTGTTTGTCCACTGTGATACCACCTACCACTGTGTCCACTGTGATACCACCTACGACTGTTTGTCCACTGTGATACCACCTACCACTGTGTCCACTGTGATACCACTACGACTGTTTGTCCACTGTGATACCACCTACGACTGTGTCCACTGTGATACCACCTACGACTGTCCACTGTGATACCACCTACGACTGTGTCCACTGTGATACCACCTACGACTGTTTGTCCACTGTGATGCCACCTACGACTGTGTCCACTGTGATACCACCTACGACTGTTTGTCCACTGTGATACCACCTACGACTGTTTGTCCACTGTGATACCACCTACGACTGTGTCCACTGTGATACCACCTACGACTGTCCACTGTGATACCACCTACGACTGTGTCCACTGTGATACCACCTACGACTGTTTGTCCACTGTGATGCCACCTACGACTGTGTCCACTGTGATACCACCTACGACTGTTTGTCCACTGTGATACCACCTACGACTGTGTCCACTGTGATACCACCTACGACTGTTTGTCCACTGTGATACCACCTACCACTGTGTCCACTGTGATACCACCTACGACTGTTTGTCCACTGTGATACCACCTACGACTGTGTCCACTGTTATACCACCTACGACTGTTTGTCCACTGTGATACCACCTACGACTGTGTCCACTGTGATACCACCTACGACTGTCCACTGTGATACCACCTACGACTGTGTCCACTGTGATACCACCTACGACTGTTTGTCCACTGTGATGCCACCTACGACTGTGTCCACTGTGATACCACCTATGACTGTTTGTCCACTGTGATACCACCTACGACTGTGTCTACTGTGATACCACCTACGACTGTTTGTCCACTGTGATACCACCTACGACTGTGTCCACTGTTATACCACCTACGACTGTTTGTCCACTGTGATACCACCTACGACTGTGTCCACTGTGATACCACCTACGACTCTCCACTGTGATACCACCTACGACTGTGTCCACTGTGATACCACCTACGACTGTTTGTCCACTGTGATGCCACCTACGACTGTGTCCACTGTGATACCACCTATGACTGTTTGTCCACTGTGATACCACCTACGACTGTGTCCACTGTGATACCACCTACGACTGTTTGTCCACTGATATATATATATATATATATATATATATATATATATATATATATATATATATATATATATATATAAATATATGTATGTATATATATATATTATTATTATTATTATTATTATCACACTGGCCGATTCCCACCAAGGCAGGGTGGCCCGAAAAAGAAAAACTTTCACCATCATTCACTCCATCACTGTCTTGCCAGAAGGGTGCTTTACACTACAGTTTTTAAACTGCAACATTAACACCCCTCCTTCAGAGTGCAGGCACTGTACTTCCCATCTCCAGGACTCAAGTCCGGCCTGCCGGTTTCCCTGAATCCCTTCATAAATGTTACTTTGCTCACACTCCAACAGCACGTCAAGTATTAAAAACCATTTGTCTCCATTCACTCCTATCAAACACGCTCATGCATGCCTGCTGGAAGTCCAAGCCCCTCGCACACAAAACCTCCTTTACCCCCTCCCTCCAACCTTTCCTAGGCCGACCCCTACCCCGCCTTCCTTCCACTACAGACTGATACACTCTTGAAGTCATTCTGTTTCGCTCCATTCTCTCTACATGTCCGAACCACCTCAACAACCCTTCCTCAGCCCTCTGGACAACAGTTTTGGTAATCCCGCACCTCCTCCTAACTTCCAAACTACGAATTCTCTGCATTATATTCACACCACACATTGCCCTCAGACATGACATCTCCACTGCCTCCAGCCTTCTCCTCGCTGCAACATTCATCACCCACGCTTCACACCCATATAAGAGCGTTGGTAAAACTATACTCTCATACATTCCCCTCTTTGCCTCCAAGGACAAAGTTCTTTGTCTCCACAGACTCCTAAGTGCACCACTCACTCTTTTTCCCTCATCAATTCTATGATTCACCTCATCTTTCATAGACCCATCCGCTGACACGTCCACTCCCAAATATCTGAATACGTTCACCTCCTCCATACTCTCTCCCTCCAATCTGATATTCAATCTTTCATCACCTAATCTTTTTGTTATCCTCATAACCTTACTCTTTCCTGTATTCACCTTTAATTTTCTTCTTTTGCACACCCTACCAAATTCATCCACCAATCTCTGCAACTTCTCTTCAGAATCTCCCAAGAGCACAGTGTCATCAGCAAAGAGCAGCTGTGACAACTCCCACTTTGTGTGTGATTCTTTATCTTTTAACTCCACGCCTCTTGCCAAGACCCTCGCATTTACTTCTCTTACAACCCCATCTATAAATATATTAAACAACCACGGTGACATCACACATCCTTGTCTAAGGCCTACTTTTACTGGGAAAAAATTTCCCTCTTTCCTACATACTCTAACTTGAGCCTCACTATCCTCGTAAAAACTCTTCACTGCTTTCAGTAACCTACCTCCTACACCATACACTTGCAACATCTGCCACATTGCCCCCCTATCCACCCTGTCATACGCCTTTTCCAAATCCATAAATGCCACAAAGACCTCTTTAGCCTTATCTAAATACTGTTCACTTATATGTTTCACTGTAAACACCTGGTCCACACACCCCCTACCTTTCCTAAAGCCTCCTTGTTCATCTGCTATCCTATTCTCCGTCTTACTCTTAATTCTTTCAATTATAACTCTACCATACACTTTACCAGGTATACTCAACAGACTTATCCCCCTATAATTTTTGCACTCTCTTTTATCCCCTTTGCCTTTATACAAAGGAACTATGCATGCTCTCTGCCAATCCCTAGGTACCTTACCCTCTTCCATACATTTATTAAATAATTGCACCAACCACTCCAAAACTATATCCCCACCTGCTTTTAACATTTCTATCTTTATCCCATCAATCCCGGCTGCCTTACCCCCTTTCATTTTACCTACTGCCTCACGAACTTCCCCCACACTCACAACTGGCTCTTCCTCACTCCTACAAGATGTTATTCCTCCTTGCCCTATACACGAAATCACAGCTTCCCTATCTTCATCAACATTTAACAATTCCTCAAAATATTCCCTCCATCTTCCCAATACCTCTAACTCTCCATTTAATAACTCTCCTCTCCTATTTTTAACTGACAAATCCATTTGTTCTCTAGGCTTTCTTAACTTGTTAATCTCACTCCAAAACTTTTTCTTATTTTCAACAAAATTTGTTGATAACATCTCACCCACTCTCTCATTTGCTCTCTTTTTACATTGCTTCACCACTCTCTTAACCTCTCTCTTTTTCTCCATATACTCTTCCCTCCTTGCATCACTTCTACTTTGTAAAAACTTCTCATATGCTAACTTTTTCTCCCTTACTACTCTCTTTACATCATCATTCCACCAATCGCTCCTCTTCCCTCCTGCACCCACTTTCCTGTAACCACAAACTTCTGCTGAACACTCTAACACTACATTTTTAAACCTACCCCATACCTCTTCGACCCCATTGCCTATGCTCTCATTAGCCCATCTATCCTCCAATAGCTGTTTATATCTTACCCTAACTGCCTCCTCTTTTAGTTTATAAACCTTCACCTCTCTCTTCCCTGATGCTTCTATTCTCCTTGTATCCCATCTACCTTTTACTCTCAGTGTAGCTACAACTAGAAAGTGATCTGATATATCTGTGGCCCCTCTATAAACATGTACATCCTGAAGTCTACTCAACAGTCTTTTATCTACCAATACATAATCCAACAAACTACTGTCATTTCGCCCTACATCATATCTTGTATACTTATTTATCCTCTTTTTCTTAAAATATGTATTACCTATAACTAAACCCCTTTCTATACAAAGTTCAATCAAAGGGCTCCCATTATCATTTACACCTGGCACCCCAAACTTACCTACCACACCCTCTCTAAAAGTTTCTCCTACTTTAGCATTCAGGTCCCCTACCACAATTACTCTCTCACTTGGTTCAAAGGCTCCTATACATTCACTTAACATCTCCCAAAATCTCTCTCTCTCCTCTGCATTCCTCTCTTCTCCAGGTGCATACACGCTTATTATGACCCACTTCTCGCATCCAACCTTTACTTTAATCCACATAATTCTTGAATTTACACATTCATATTCTCTTTTCTCCTTCCATAACTGATCATTTAACATTACTGCTACCCCTTCCTTTGCTCTAACTCTCTCAGATACTCCAGATTTAATCCCATTTATTTCCCCCCACTGAAACTCTCCTACCCCCTTCAGCTTTGTTTCGCTTAGGGCCAGGACATCCAACTTCTTTTCATTCATAACATCAGCAATCATCTGTTTCTTGTCATCCGCACTACATCCACGCACATTTAAGCATCCCAGTTTTATAAAGTTTTTCTTCTTCTCTTTTTTAGTAAATGTCTACAGGAGAAGGGGTTACTAGCCCATTGCTCCCGGCATTTTAGTCGCCTCATACGACACGCATATATATATATATATATATAAATATATATATATATATATATATATATATATATATATATATATATATATATATATATATATATATATATATATATATATATATATATATATCTTCTTGACCTTGATCATATCTATAAATTAACTACAATAAAGCTAGTGCTAAAACCAGACTTTGAAATGAGAGAGAGAGAGAGACGGGTGAGGAAGAGATAGGGGTGAGGAGGATGATAAAGACAGAGAGAGGGGGGGGGAGGTTAGGGAGGAGCCACGAAAAACAGGATTCCATGGAGAGTGAACAGGTGGAACACGTTCTTCAATGAATGAGAAGGGAGAACATGAAGAACAGGTTCCTCATCGCCACTACCAGGCTGACTCAGGGCTCCTGCTAAGCCTGCTGCTACACTCAGCAAGTCTGCTCACTATGTTAGGCAGTCTCTCCAATTCACTCATTAAATCGTAATAACAGGGCAGTAAACCGATTCAAACCCCACCAGTTCCCTGGCTTGTTGTTTCGTGTTGAAAACTATCAGTCAGTTTTAGCTTATTAACCTGTTATCTCCAACATGATGACATGTTATCTCCAACATAATGACCTGTTATCTCCCACATAGTGACCTGTTATCTCCCACATAATGACCTGTTATCTCCCACATAATGATCTGTTATCTCTCACATAATGACCTGTTATCTCCCACATAATGATCTGTTATCTCTCACATAATGACCTGTTATCTCCCACATAATGATCTATTATCTCCCACATAATGATCTGTTATCTCCCGCATAATGACATGTTATCTCTCACATGATGGTCTGTTATCTCCCACAGAAAAATGTGATCGCAGTAGTTGGGGGAGTGTGTCCTGTCTTCTTGATAACTGGAGTTATGTATACCGGCGCTGTCAGTGAACGGAGGGTCGAGTGTTCATCCATCACTGCACACAATAACACACGCAGGAACGGAGGGTCGAGTGTTCATCCATCACTGCACACAATAACACACGCAGGAACGGAGGGTCGAGTGTTCATCCATCACTGCACACAATAACACACGCAGGAACGGAGGGTCGAGTGTTCATCCATCACTGCACACAATAACACACGCAGGAACGGAGGGTCGAGTGTTCATCCATCACTGCACACAATAACACACGCAGGAACGGAGGGTCGAGTGTTCATCCATCACTGCACACAATAACACACGCAGGAACGGAGGGTCGAGTGTTCATCCATCACTGCACACAATAACACACGCAGGAACGGAGGGTCGAGTGTTCATCCATCACTGCACACAATAACACACGCAGGAACGGAGGGTCGAGTGTTCATCCATCACTGCACACAATAACACACGCAGGAACGGAGGGTCGAGTGTTCATCCATCACTGCACACAATAACACACGCAGGTTGACAGCTTTACAGAAATAAATTAATATTTATTTTTTGTGAATGTTATTGATAATGATCGTTCATATTGACCTGTGAGACTCTTAAAGGGGAGAGAGTGTTACAGTGATGGAGGGAGGAAGTTACAGTGATGGAGGAAGGAAGTTACAGTGATGGAGGAAGGAAGTTACAGTGATGGAGGAAGGGAGTTACAGTGATGGAGGAAGGGAGCTACAGTGATGGAGGAAGGGAATTACAGTGATGGAGGAAGGGAGTTACAGTAATGGAGGAAGGGAGTTACAGTGATGGAGGGAGGAAGTTACAGTGATGGAGGAAGGGAGTTACAGTGATGGAGGAAGGGAGCTACAGTGATGGAGGAAGGGAATTACAGTGATGGAGGAAGGGAGTTACAGTAATGGAGGAAGGGAGTTACAGTGATGGAGGAAGGGAGTTACAGTGATGGAGGAAGGGAGTTACAGTGATGGAGGAAGGGAGTTACAGTGATGGAGGAAGGGAGTTACAGTGATGGAGGAAGGGAGCTACAGTGATGGAGGAAGGGAGTTACAGTGATGGAGGAAGGGAGTTACAGTGATGGAGGAAGGGAGCTACAGTGATGGAGGAAGGGAGCTACAGTGATGGAGGAAGGGAGTTACAGTGATGGAGGAAGGGAGTTACAGTGATGGAGGAAGGGAGTTACAGTGATGGAGGAAGGGAGCTACAGTGATGGAGGAAGGGAGCTACAGTGATGGAGGAAGGGAGTTACAGTGATGGAGGAAGGGAGCTACAGTGATGGAGGAAGGGAGCTACAGTGATGGAGGAAGGGAGTTACAGTGATGGAGGAAGGGAGTTACAGTGATGGAGGAAGGAAGTTACAGTGATAGAGGGAGGGAGTTACAGTGATGGAGGAAGGGGGTTACAGCGATAGAGGGAGGGACTTACAGTGATGGAGAAAGGGAGTTACAGTGATAGAGGGAGGGAGTTACAGTGGTGGAGAAAGGGAGTTACAGTTATGGAGGGAGGGAGTTACAGTGATAGAGGGAGGGAGTTACAGTGATGGATGGAGTTACAGTGATGGATGGAGTTACAGTGATGGAGAGAGAGTTACAGTGATGAAGGGAGTTACAGTGATGGAGGGAGTTACAGTGATGGAGGGAGTTACAGTGATGCAGGGAGATACAGTGATGGAGGGAGTTACAGTGATGGAGGGAGTTACAGTGATGGATGGAGTTACAGTGATGGATGGAGTTACAGTGATGGAGGGAGTTACAGTGATGGAGGGAGTTACAGTGATGGAGGGAGTTACAGTGATGGAGGGAGTTACAGTGAAGGAGGGAGTTACAGTGATGGAGGAAGTTACAGTGATGGAGGGAGTTACAGTGATGGATGGAGTTACAGTGATGGATGGAGTTACAGTGATGCAGGGAGATACAGTGATGGAGGGAGTTACAGTGATGGAGGGAGTTACAGTGATGGAGGGAGTTACAGTGATGGATGGAGTTACAGTGATGGAGGGAGTTACAGTGATGCAGGGAGTTACAGTGATGGAGGGAGTTACAGTGATGCAGGGAGATACAGTGATGGAGGGAGTTACAGTGATGGAGGGAGTTACAGTGATGCAGGGAGATACAGTGATGGAGGGAGTTACAGTGATGGAGGGAGTTACAGTGATGGATGGAGTTACAGTGATGAAGAGAGTTACAGTGATGGAGGGAGGGAGATACAGTGATGGAGGGAGTTGCAGTGATGGAGGTAGTTACAGTGATGGATGGAATTACAGTGATGGAGAGTTACAGTGATGGAGGGAGGGAGATACAGTGATGGAGAGAGGGAGATACAATGATGGAGGGAGTTACAGTAATGAAGGGAGTTACAGAAATAGAGGGAGTTACAGTGATGGAGGGAGTTACAGTGATGGATAGAGTTACAGTGATGGAGAGAGTTACAGTGATGGAGGGAGGGAGATACAGTGATGGAGGGAGTTACAGTGATGGAGGGGGTCACAGTGATGGAAGGAGTTACAGTGATGGAGGGAGTTACAGTGGTGGAGGGAGTTACAGTGATGGAAGGAGTTACAGTGATGGAGGGAGTTACAGTGATGCAGGGAGATACAGTGATGGAGTTATAGTGATTAAGGGAGAGAGCTACAGTGATAAAGGGAGTGAGTTACGGTGATGGAGGGAGGAGGAGGAGGGAGGTACAGTGATAGAGGGAGGGAGAGGAAGAAAGGTGAGGGAGAGACGGAGGGAGGAAGACAGAAAAATGACGGAAGAAGGGAGCTGGGAGAGTAGGGAGGGAGGAAAAAGAGGGTAGGGAGAGAGTAGGGGAAATGGGGAGGGGGGAGGGGAGGGCGGGGAGGGGAAGCGAGGGGAAAGGGGAGGGTAGTGACGTCATAACCTTGATTCTGAGAGGGAAAGTGTTGCCTCTCTGTCAGTTCTTTCTTTGTTCTTCTTGTTCTTCATTCCTTGTTCCTCTTGTTCTTCATTCCTTGTTCTTTCCTTGTTCCTCTTGTTCTTCATTCCTTGTTCTTTCCTTGTTCCTCTTGTTCTTCATTCCTTGTTCTTTCCTTGTTCCTCCTGTTCTTCATTCCTTGTTCCTCTTATTCTTCATTCCTTGTTCCTCTTGTTCTTCATTCCTTGTTCTTGTTCTTTCCTTGTTCTTTAGATTCGTCTAGTTCTTTCCCTGTTCTTCCTGTTCTTTCCTTGTTCTTCGGTGTCCCCTTTAAAGTAGATTCCTTGACGCCGGTATAGGGCTCTTGATCCACAGACCTGGAGCCATCCTTCCGTTCCCCAAGGCCTCGTATGACCCCCTGTGGGTTTAGCGCTTCACACGCAACCCCTCCCACGGAAAAATACCACAAGTGTTCTTGTCATTGTTATTCTTAGTTCTTCAGTCCTTGCTTGTTCTTCTGTTCTATTGTTCTGCAGTGTTCATGCTGTCATTGTTATTCATTGTTCTTATCTTGATGAACTGTAATTGTTCTTAGAAATGTTATTGTTTTTGTTGTTTTTTATATTGTTATTGTTTGGTTATTCTGTTCTTCATAATGTTCTTGTTTATTGTTTTTTTATTTAGGCAAAACTTTGTTTTTTGTTAGTTTAATTGTCTAGAATATTCTTAATAATGTTCTTGGTAATATTCTTAATAATGTTCTTGGTAATATTCTTAATAATGTTCTTGATAACATTCTTGATAATATTCTTAATAATGTTCTTGGTAATATTCTTAAAAATGTTCTTGGTAATATTCTTAATAATGTTCTTGATAACATTCTTGATAATATTCTTAATAATGTTCTTGGTAATATTCTTAATAATGTTCTTGGTAATATTCTTAATAATGTTCTTGATAACATTCTTGATAATATTCTTAATAATGTTCTTGGTAATATTCTTAATAATGTTCTTGGTAATATTCTTAATAATGTTCTTGGTAATATTCTTAATAATGTTCTTGGTAATATTCTTAATAATGTTCTTGGTAATATTCTTAATAATGTTCTTGGTAATATTCTTAATAATGTTCTTGGTAATATTCTTAATAATGTTCTTGATAATATTCTTAATAATGTTCTTAATAACATTCTTGATAATATTCTTAATAATGTTCTTGGTAATATTCTTAATAATATTCTTGGTAATATTCTTAATAATGTTCTTGGTAATATTCTTAATAATGTTCTTGGTAATATTCTTAATAATGTTCTTGATAATATTCTTAATAATGTTCTTAATAACATTCTTGATAATATTCTTAATAATGTTCTTGGTAATATTCTTAATAATATTCTTGGTAATATTCTTAATAATGTTCTTGGTAATATTCTTAATAATGTTCTTGGTAATATTCTTAATAATATTCTTGGTAATATTCTTAATAATGTTCTTGGTAATATTCTTAATAATGTTCTTGATAATATTCTTAATAATGTTCTTAATAATGTTCTTGATAATACTCTTAATAATATTCTTAATAATGTTCTTGATAATATTCTTGATAATATTCTTGATATTCTTAATAATGTTTTTGATAATTTAAATAATGTTCTTGATAATATTCTTGATAATATTCTTGATATTCTTAATAATGTTCTTGATAATTTAAATAATGTTCTTGATAATAATCTTGATAATGTTCTTGACAGTATTCTTAATAATATTCTTGATAATATTCTTAATAATGTTCTTGATAATATTCTTGATAATATTCTTAATAATGTTCTTGATAATATTCT
This sequence comes from Cherax quadricarinatus, assembly GCF_038502225.1. Lineage (NCBI taxonomy): Eukaryota > Metazoa > Arthropoda > Malacostraca > Decapoda > Parastacidae > Cherax > Cherax quadricarinatus. The sequence goes on along the minus strand of NW_027196552.1, from coordinate 45,672 downwards.
TAATAATGTTCTTGATAATATTCTTAATAATGTTCTTGATAATATTCTTAATAATGTTCTTGGTAATATTCTTAATAATGTTCTTGGTAATGTTCTTAATAATGTTCTTCGTAATATTCTTAATAATGTTCTTGGTAATATTCTTAATAATGTTCTTGAAAATATTCTTGATAATATTCTTCATATTCTTAATGTTCTTGATAATATTCTTAATAATGTTCTTCATAATCTTAATAATGTTCTTGATAATATTCTTAATAATGTTCTTGGTAATATTCTTAATAATGTTCTTGGTAATATTCTTAATAATGTTCTTGATAATATTCTTAATAATGTTCTTGGTAATATTCTTAATAATGTTCTTGGTAATATTCTTAATAATGTTCTTGATAATATTCTTAATAATGTTCTTGACAATATTCTTAATAATGTTCTTGATAATATTCATAATAATGTTCTTGATAATATTCTTGATAATATTCTTAATAATGTTCTTAATAATGTTCTTGATAATATTCTTAATAATGTTCTTGATAATATTCTTGATATTATTTTTAATAATGTTCTTGATAATATTCTTGATAATATTCTTGATAATATTCTTAATAATGTTCTTGGTAATATTCTTAATAATGTTCTTGATAATATTCTTAATAATGTTCTTGGTAATATTCTTAATAATGTTCTTGGTAATATTCTTAATAATGTTCTTGGTAATATTCTTAATAATGTTCTTGGTAATATTCTTAATAATGTTCTTGATAATATTCTTAATAATGTTCTTGATAATATTCTTGATATTATTTTTAATAATGTTCTTGATAATATTCTTGATAATATTCTTGATAATATTCTTGATAATATTTTTAATAATGTTCTTGATAATATTCTTGATAATATTCTTAATAATGTTCTTGATAATATTCTTGATAATATTCTTGATAATATTCTTGATAATATTCTTAATAATGTTCTTGATAATATTCTTGATAATATTCTTGATAATATTCTTAATAATGTTCTTGATAATATTCTTAATAATGTTCTTGATAATATTCTTGATAATATTCTTGATAATATTCTTAATAATGTTCTTGATAATATTCTTGATAATATTCTTGATAATATTCTTGATAATATTCTTAATAATGTTCTTGATAATATTCTTGATAATGTTCTTGATAATATTCTTAATAATGTTCTTGATAATATTCTTGATAATATTCTTGATAATATTCTTGATAATATTCTTAATAATGTTCTTGATAATATTCTTGATAATATTCTTAATAATGTTCTTGATAATATTCTTGATAATATTCTTAATAATGTTCTTGATAATATTCTTGATAATATTCTTAATAATGTTCTTGATAATATTCTTGATAATATTCTTGATAATATTCTTGATAATATTCTTAATAATGTTCTTGATAATATTCTTGATAATATTCTTAATAATGTTCTTGATAATATTCTTGATAATATTCTTAATAATGTTCTTGATAATATTCTTGATAATATTCTTGATAATATTCTTGATAATATTCTTAATAATGTTCTTGATAATATTCTTGATAATGTTCTTGATAATATTCTTAATAATGTTCTTGATAATATTCTTGATAATGTTCTTGATAATATTCTTAATAATGTTCTTGATAATATTCTTGATAATATTCTTAATAATGTTCTTGATAATATTCTTGATAATATTCTTGATAATATTCTTAATAATGTTCTTGATAATATTCTTGATAATATTCTTAATAATGTTCTTGATAATATTCTTGATAATATTCTTAATAATATTCTTGATAATATTCTTAATAATGTTCTTGATAATATTCTTAATAATGTTCTTGATAATATTCTTAATAATGTTCTTGATAATATTCTTGATAATATTCTTGATAATATTCTTAATAATGTTCTTGATAATATTCTTAATGATGTTCTTGATAATATTCTTAATAATGCTCTTGATAATATTGATAATTTTCTTGATAATATTCTTAATAACGTTCTTGATAATATTCTTGATAATATTCTTAATAATATTCTTGATAATATTCTTAATAATATTCTTAATAATATTCTTGATAATATTCTTGATAATATTCTTGATAATATTCTTAATAATGTTCTTGATAATATTCTTAATAATGTTCTTGATAATATTCTTAATAATGTTCTTGATAATATTCTTAATAATGTTCTTGATAATATTCTTGATAGTATTCTTGATAATATTCTTAATAATGTTCTTGATAATATTCTTGATAATATTCTTGATAATATTCTTGATAATATTCTTAATAATGTTTTTGATAATATTCTTGATAATATTCTTGATAATATTCTTGATAATATTTTTAATAATGTTCTTGATAATATTCTTGATAATATTCTTAATAATGTTCTTGATAATATTCTTGATAATATTCTTGATAATATTCTTGATAATATTCTTAATAATGTTCTTGATAATATTCTTGATAATATTCTTGATAATATTCTTAATAATGTTCTTGATAATATTCTTGATAATATTCTTAATAATGTTCTTGATAATATTCTTGATAATATTCTTAATAATGTTCTTGATAATATTCTTGATAATATTCTTGATAATATTCTTGATAATATTCTTAATAATGTTCTTGATAATATTCTTGATAATGTTCTTGATAATATTCTTAATAATGTTCTTGATAATATTCTTGATAATATTCTTGATAATATTCTTGATAATATTCTTAATAATGTTCTTGATAATATTCTTGATAATATTCTTAATAATGTTCTTGATAATATTCTTGATAATATTCTTGATAATATTCTTGATAATATTCTTAATAATGTTCTTGATAATATTCTTGATAATATTCTTAATAATGTTCTTGATAATATTCTTGATAATATTCTTAATAATGTTCTTGATAATATTCTTGATAATATTCTTAATAATGTTCTTGATAATATTCTTGATAATATTCTTGATAATATTCTTGATAATATTCTTAATAATGTTCTTGATAATATTCTTGATAATATTCTTAATAATGTTCTTGATAATATTCTTGATAATATTCTTAATAATGTTCTTGATAATATTCTTGATAATATTCTTGATAATATTCTTGATAATATTCTTAATAATGTTCTTGATAATATTCTTGATAATGTTCTTGATAATATTCTTAATAATGTTCTTGATAATATTCTTGATAATGTTCTTGATAATATTCTTAATAATGTTCTTGATAATATTCTTGATAATATTCTTAATAATGTTCTTGATAATATTCTTGATAATATTCTTAATAATGTTCTTGATAATATTCTTGATAATATTCTTGATAATATTCTTGATAATATTCTTAATAATGTTCTTGATAATATTCTTGATAATGTTCTTGATAATATTCTTAATAATGTTCTTGATAATATTCTTGATAATGTTGTTGATAATATTCTTAATAATGTTCTTGATAATATTCTTGATAATATTCTTAATAATGTTCTTGATAATATTCTTGATAATATTCTTAATAATGTTCTTGATAATATTCTTGATAATATTCTTAATAATGTTCTTGATAATATTCTTGATAATATTCTTGATAATATTCTTGATAATATTCTTAATAATGTTCTTGATAATATTCTTGATAATATTCTTAATAATGTTCTTGATAATATTTTTGAGGGAGAGAGAGAGAGTGTAAGGGAGGGAGAGTGTGAGGTAGGGAGAGTGTGAGATAGGGAGAGTGTGACGGATGGAGAGTGTGAGAAAGGGAGAGTGTGAGGTAGGGAGAGTGTGAGGGAGGGTGTGAGGGAGGAAGAGTGTGAGGGAGGGTGGGTGTGAGGGAGGGAGGGAGAGTGTGAGGGAGGGAGGGAGAGTGTGAGGGAGGAAGAGAGAGTGTGAGGGAGGGAGGGTGTGAGGGAGGGAGAGTGTGAGGGAGGGTGTGTGTGAGGGAGGGAGGGAGAGTGTAAGGGAGGAAGGGAGAGTGTGAGGGAGGGAGGGAGAGTGTGAGGGAGGGAGAGTGTAAGGGAGAAAGGGAGAGTGTGAGGGAGGGAGGGAGAGTGTGAGGGAGGGAGGGAGAGAGAGTGTGAGGGAGAGAGAGTGTGAGGGAGAGTGTGAGGGAGAGTGTGAGGGAGAGAGAGTGTGTGAGGGAGGGAGATAGAGTGTGAGGGAGGGAGAGAGAGTGTGAGGGAGAGAGAGTGTGAGGGAGAGAGAGTGTGAGGGAGAGAGAGTGTGAGGGAGAGAGAGTGTGAGGGAGAGAGAGTGTGAGGGAGAGAGAGTGTGAGGGAGAGAGAGTGTGAGGGAGAGAGAGTGTGAGGGAGAGAGAGTGTGAGGGAGAGAGAGTGTGAGGGAGAGAGAGTGTGAGGGAGGGAGAGTGTGAGAGAGAGTGTGAGGGAGAGAGAGTGTGAGGGAGAGAGGTGAGGGAGGGAGAGTGTGAGGGAGAGTGTGAGGGAGAGAGAGTGTGTGAGGGAGGGAGATAGAGTGTGAGGGAGGGAGAGTGTGAGGGAGAGTGTGAGGGAGAGAGAGTGTGAGGGAGAGAGAGTGTGAGGGAGAGAGAGTGTGAGGGAGAGAGAGTGTGAAGGAGAGAGAGTGTGAGGGAGAGTGTGAGGGAGAGTGTGAGGGAGAGAGAGTGTGTGAGGGAGGGAGATAGAGTGTGAGGGAGGGAGAGTGTGAGGGAGGGAGAGTGTGAGGGAGAGTGTGAGGGAGAGAGAGTGTGAGGGAGAGAGAGTGTGAGGGAGAGAGAGTGTGAGGGAGAGAGAGTGTGAGGGAGAGAGAGTGTGAGGGAGAGAGAGTGTGAGGGAGAGAGAGTGTGAGGGAGAGAGAGTGTGAGGGAGGGAGAGTGTGAGAGAGAGTGTGAGGGAGAGAGAGTGTGAGGGAGAGAGAGTGTGAGGGAGAGTGTGAGAGTGTGAGGGAGAGAGAGTGTGAGGGAGGGTGTGAGGGAGGGAGAGAGAGTGTGAGGGAGAGAGAGTGTGAGGGAGAGTGTGAAGGAGAGTGTGAGGGAGAGTGTGAGGGAGAGAGAGTGTGAGGGAGAGAGAGTGTGAGGGAGAGAAAGAAAAGTATTTAAGTACTACAAAATACGACACAAACAATAAGGTTCACTGTAACAGCAAGACAACAACACATTACAGCAAGGATATGATAATGGTCTCCTTGAAGACCGAAACAACTCTCTTTCTCCTTGCTTAATACGGAGTCATTAACTCATCCTATGACTACTGTCTCTCTCTCTCTCTCTCTCTCTCTCTTTTCTTGCATATATTCACAGAAATGTGAGTATATCTGGTTATATTCAAAAAAATTGGTATATATCTCGGTGTACATTCACAGAAAGACATAACTAATTCAGTGTTTATTCACAGAAAGATATGTAAGTTGGAGTGAGCTGGCTTTAGGGTGTTATCAAGTTGCTTCCTGAGAACAGTCAGGGAGTTACGTTACGTTGGTAATCTCCATTATGTATGAAGGATGACTGTGTGTGTGTGTGTGTGTGTGTGTGTGTGTGTGTGTGTGTGTGTGTGTGTGTGTGTGTGTGTGTGTGTGTGTGTGTGTGTGTGTGTGTGTGTGTGTGTGTGTGTGTGTGTGTGTGTGTGTGTGTGTGTGTGTGTGTGTGTGTGTGTGTGTGTGTGTGTGTGTGTGTGTGTGTGTGTGTGTGTGTGTGTGTGTGTGTGTGTGTGTGTGTGTGTGTGTGTGTGTGAGTGTGTGTGTGTGTGTGTGTGTGTGTGTGTGTGTGTGTGTGTGTACTCACCTAGTTGTACTCACCTAGTTGAGGTTGCGGGGGTCGAGTCCGAGCTCCTGGCCCCGCCTCTTCACTGATCGCTACTAGGTCACTCTCCCTGAGCCGTGAGCTTTATCATACCTCTGCTTAAAGCTATGTATGGATCCTGCCTCCACTACATCGCTTCCCAAACTATTCCACTTACTGACTACTCTGTGGCTGAAGAAATACTTCCTAACATCCCTGTGATTCATCTGTGTCTTCAGCTTCCAACTGTGTCCCCTTGTTACTGTGTCCAATCTCTGGAACATCCTGTCTTTGTCCACCTTGTCAATTCCTCTCAGTATTTTGTATGTCGTTATCATGTCCCCCCTATCTCTCCTGTCCTCCAGTGTCGTCAGGTTGATTTCCCTTAACCTCTCCTCGTAGGACATACCTCTTAGCTCTGGGACTAGTCTTGTTGCAAACCTTTGCACTTTCTCTAGTTTCTTCACGTGCTTGGCTAGGTGTGGGTTCCAAACTGGTGCCGCATACTCCAATATGGGCCTAACGTACACGGTGTACAGGGTCCTGAATGATTCCTTATTAAGATGTCGGAATGCTGTTCTGAGGTTTGCTAGGCGCCCATATGCTGCAGCAGTTATTTGGTTGATGTGCGCTTCAGGAGATGTGCCTGGTGTTATACTCACCCCAAGATCTTTTTCCTTGAGTGAGGTTTGTAGTCTCTGACCCCCTAGACTGTACTCCGTCTGCGGCCTTCTTTGCCCTTCCCCAATCTTCATGACTTTGCACTTGGTGGGATTGAACTCCAGGAGCCAATTGCTGGACCAGGTCTGCAGCCTGTCCAGATCCCTTTGTAGTTCTGCCTGGTCTTCGATCGAGTGAATTCTTCTCATCAACTTCACGTCATCTGCAAACAGGGACACCTCAGAGTCTATTCCTTCCGTCATGTCGTTCACAAATACCAGAAACAGCACTGGTCCTAGGACTGACCCCTGCGGGACCCCGCTGGTCACAGGTGCCCACTCTGACACCTCGCCACGTACCATGACTCGCTGCTGTCTTCCTGACAAGTATTCCCTGATCCATTGTAGTGCCTTCCCTGTTATCCCTGCTTGGTCCTCCAGTTTTTGCACCAATCTCTTGTGTGGAACTGTGTCAAACGCCTTCTTGCAGTCCAAGAAAATGCAATCCACCCACCCCTCTCTCTCTTGTCTTACTGCTGTCACCATGTCATAGAACTCCAGTAGGTTTGTGACACAGGATTTCCCGTCCCTGAAACCATGTTGGCTGCTGTTGATGAGATCATTCCTTTCTAGGTGTTCCACCACTCTTCTCCTGATAATCTTCTCCATGATTTTGCATACTATACATGTCAGTGACACTGGTCTGTAGTTTAATGCTTCATGTCTGTCTCCTTTTTTAAAGATTGGGACTACATTTGCTGTCTTCCATGCCTCAGGCAATCTCCCTGTTTCGATAGATGTATTGAATATTGTTGTTAGGGGTACACATAGCGCCTCTGCTCCCTCTCTCAATACCCATGGGGAGATGTTATCTGGCCCCATTGCCTTTGAGGTATCTAGCTCACTCAGAAGCCTCTTCACTTCTTCCTCGGTTGTGTGCACTGTGTCCAGCACTTGGTGGTGTGCCCCACCTCTCCGTCTTTCTGGAGTCCCTTCTGTCTCCTCTGTGAACACTTCTTTGAATCTCTTGTTGAGTTCTTCACATACTTCACGGTCATTTCTTGTTGTCTCTCCTCCTTCCTTCCTTAGCCTGATTACCTGGTCCTTGACTGTTGTTTTCCTCCTGATGTGGCTGTACAACAGTTTCGGGTCAGATTTGGCTTTCGCTGCTATGTCATTTTCATATTGTCTTTGGGCCTCCCTTCTTATCTGTGCATATTCGTTTCTGGCTCTACGACTGTTCTCCTTATTCTCCTGGGTCCTTTGCCTTCTATATTTCTTCCATTCCCTAGCACACTTGGTTTTTGCCTCCCTGCACCTTTGGGTAAACCATGGGCTCATCCTGGCTTTTTCATTATTCCTGTTACCCTTGGGTACAAACCTCTCCTCAGCCTCCTTGCATTTTGTTGCTACATATTCCATCATCTCATTAACTGGCTTCCCTGCCAGTTCTCTGTCCCACTGAACCCCGTTCAGGTAGTTCCTCATTCCTGTGTAGTCCCCTTTCTTGTAGTTTGGCTTCATTCGTCCTGGCCTTCCTGCTTCTCCCTCCACTTGTAGCTCTACTGTGTATTCGAAGCTTAAAACCACATGGTCACTGGCCCCAAGGGGTCTTTCATATGTGATGTCCTCGATATCTGCACTACTCAAGGTGAATACTAAGTCCAGCCTTGCTGGTTCATCCTCTCCTCTCTCTCTTGTAGTGTCCCTTACGTGTTGGCACATGAAGTTTTCCAGTGTGTGTGTGTGTGTGTGTGTGTGTGTGTGTGTGTGTGTGTGTGTGTGTGTGTGTGTGTACTCACCTATTTGTACTCACCTATTTGTGGTTGCAGGGGTCGAGTCCTAGCTCCTGGCCCCGCCTCTTCACCGGTTGCTACTAGGCCCTCTCTCTCCCCGCTCCATGAGCTTTATCAAACCTCGTCTTAAAACTGTGTATGGTTCCTGCCTCCACTACGTCATTTTCTAGGCTATTCCACTGCCTTACAACTCTATGACTGAAGAAATACTTCCTACTATCTCTCTGACTCATTTGTGTCTTCAACTTCCAATTGTGGCCTCTTGTTTCTGTGTCCCCTCCCTGGAACATCCTGTCTTTGTCCACCTTGTCTATTCCACGCAGTATTTTATATGTCGTTATCATGTCTCCCCTGACCCTCCTGTCCTCCAGTGTGGTCAGGCCGATTTCCCTTAATCTTTCCTCATAGGACATTCCCCTTAGCTCTGGAACTAACCTTGTCGCAAACCTTTGTACTTTCTCTAGTTTCTTGACGTGCTTTATCAAGTGCGGGTTCCAAACAGGTGCTGCATACTCCAGTATGGGCCTGACATACACGGTGTACAGTGTCTTGAATGATTCCTTACTAAGGTATCGGAATGCTGTTCTCAGGTTTGCCAGGCGCCCATATGCTGCAGCAGTTATCTGATTGATGTGTGCTTCCGGAGACATGCTCGGTGTTATACTCACCCCAAGATCTTTCTCCTTGAGTGAGGTTTGCAGTCTTTGGCCACCTAGCCTATACTCTGTCTGTGGTCTTCTGTGCCCCTCCCCCATCTTCATGACTTTGCATTTGGCAGGATTAAATTCGAGAAGCCATTTGCTGGACCAGGTGTCCAGTCTGTCCAGGTCTCTTTGAAGTCCTGCCTGGTCCTCATCAGATTTAATTCTCCTCATTAACTTCACATCATCTGCAAACAGGGACACTTCTGAGTCTAACCCTTCCGTCATGTCGTTCACATATACCAAAAATAGCACTGGTCCTAGGACCGACCCCTGTGGGACCCCGCTCGTCACAGGTGCCCACTGTGATACATCATTACGTACCATGACTCGTTGTTGCCTCCCTGTCAGGTATTCTCTGATCCATTGCAGTGCCCTTCCTGTTATATGCGCCTGATGCTCTAGCTTCTGCACTAATCTCTTGTGAGGAACTGTGTCAAAGGCCTTCTTGCAGTCCAAGAAGATGCAATCAACCCACCCCTCTCTCTCTTGTCTTACTTCTGTTATTTTATCATAAAACTCCAGAAGGTTTGTGACACAGGATTTGCCTTCCGTGAATCCGTGCTGGTTGGCATTTATACTCCTGTTCCGTTCCAGGTGCTCCACCACTCTCCTCCTGATAATCTTCTCCATAATTTTGCATACTATACACGTCAATGACACAGGTCTATAGTTTAGTGCCTCTTTTCTGTCTCCTTTTTTAAAAATGGGAACTACATTTGCCGTCTTCCATACCTCAGGTAGTTGCCCAGTTTCCAGGGATGTGTTGAAGATTGTGGTAAGTGGCACGCACAACATATCTGCTCCCTCTCTAAGGACCCACGGGGAGATGTTGTCTGGTCCCATTGCCTTTGAGGTATCGATGTCCCTTAGCAGTTTCTTCACCTCCTCCTCATCTGTATGTATGTCGTCCAACACTTGTTGGTGTATTCCTTGCTGGTGTCCCCATCTGGTCTGTCCCCCCAGAGTCCTTCCTGTCTCTACTGTAAATACTTCCTTAAATCTCGTGTTGAGCTCCTCACATACCTCTTGATCGTTTCTTGTGAGTTCTCCACCTTCTTTCCTCAGCCTTATCACCTGGTCCTTGACTGTTGTCTTCCTCCTAATGTGGCTATACAGCAGTTTCGGGTCAGATTTGACTTTCGATGCTATGTCGTTTTCATACTGTCGCTGGGCCTCCCTCCTTATCTGTGCATACTCGTTTCTGGCTCTTCTACTAATCTCCTTGTTTTCCTGGGTCCTATGCCTCCTGTACCTTTTCCATTCTCTGTTGCACTTAGTTTTTGCCTCCCTACACCTTCGGGTAAACCAAGGACTCGTTTTGGTCTTCCTATTATTTCCGTTTCCCTTGGGAACAAAACTTTCCTCTGCCTCCTTGCACTTTGTTGCCACATATTCCATCATCTCGTTTACTGATTTTCCTACCATTTCTCTGTCCCACTGAACCTCCTGCAGGAAGTTTCTCATACCTGTGTAGTCCCCCCTTTTATAGTTTGGCCTGTCCCCTTCAGTTCCTGTTACCTTCTCCACTTGTAACTCTACTATATAGTCAAAACTCAGAACCACATGATCGCTAGCTCCAAGGGGCCTCTCATAAGTGATGTCCTCAATGTCTGAACTGCTCAGGGTGAACACAAGATCCAGTCTTGCTGGCTCATCCTCCCCTCTCTCTCTGGTTGTGTCCCTGACATGTTGATGCATGAGGTTTTCAAGTACCACATCCATCATCTTGGCTCTCCATGTTTCGGGACCCCCATGTGGCTCCAGGTTTTCCCAGTCGATCTCCCTGTGGTTGAAATCGCCCATTACCAGTAACTTTGCTCTGCTCGAGTGAGCTCTTCTTGCCACCTCAGCCAGTGTGTCCACCATCACCCTGTTGTTTTCTTCGTACTCCTCTCTTGGCCTCCTGCAGTTCTGTGGTGGGTTATACATCACTCCAATGACTACTTTATGTTCTCCGGACTGAATTGTACCTACAATGTAGTCTCTTTCTCCAATCATGTCCATGCCTTCCATTTCCTCAAATCCCCATCGGTGTTTTATGAGCAGTGCAACCCCTCCTCCCCCTCTACTCCTTCTATCTTTCCTCAGGATCTGATATCCTGTTGGGAAGATTGTGTCTGTTATTGTCTCAGCGAGTTTTGTTTCTGTGACTGCTATGATGTCTGGGGATTTTTCACTGATTCTTTCATTCCACTCCTCATGTTTATTCATTATTCCATCCGCGTTTGTGTACCAAACCTTTAGTTTCTTTTCTATCATTGTGGTCATGCAAGAATATTGGGGTTGGGGGAGCGAGAGCCTTGGTGGGGGCCTATATGGGGCTGTGGTGTAGGTGGGGTTTGTGTTGATGGGGGTGGGGTCAGAATGCCCATAAGGGACAGCTGTTGGGGTGAGGTTTGTGATATGGGGATTGGTGGCAGAGGGAACAGTGAGTGGGTTGTAGTATAGGTTGCTCAGTTGCGTTGGGAATGTCGCGGGTGGAGTCTTTTGGTGGGAGATTCTGTGGGGTGTGTTTGCCCTTCCTCCTGTGTCTGGGTCCTGCTCATTTTCATTGCTTCTCGTTCCTCCTTGCGTCTCTGTACCCTCTCTTTCAGTGTAGTCCTTTCTTCTTGTGTTCTGTCGCGGTCGAGGTATACTCTCTGGTACCCCTCTTTGTCCCTCAGTCTTGCTTTCTCTTGCAGAATCCTGGTTCGAACTGATTCTTCCTTGAAAGTTACTCTGACAGGCCGTATCCTTCCACTCGCAAACCACCCAATTCTCTGAAAATTTGTCACCTGGGTCATATTGCCCTCCCCTATTGTTTTCATGATGCCTTCAATCATTTTTTTCTCCTCCTGTTTTATTTCTTCAAAGTTGGCCCCCTTGGCTTCTTGGAGCCCGTACACAAAAACTGACCTCGCCCTTTCCTCCTCCCACTGAGTCTCCATCTGCGTCCTCTGAGGCATTTTATTTCCTTCCATTGACATGTTCTTGCCTTCAGTCCCTGTCATATCTGAAACTTCTATTCTCAGTGGACTGTCTTTCCTGACCAGCTGTCCCTTGCTACTGCAGTTGGCTGTTAGAATCTCTGCATATAGCATACCTTCATTGTCTTCGGACCTGTCGTTTGATCTTAGTGTGCTCGTCGTCTTTTCCCTGGCCCCACGTGGGTCTGATAGGGCCTTCATGTTCGGCATGTCTCCGTTGTTGCTTACCATCCCCTTGTCTGCGCCTGACTTTGAATTTCCTGATGTCACACCTGAATTGTCATTTGTCTCTCTAATCTGTTTCAGGCTTTGCAGTTTCTCTTCTAAGCACTGTATCCTAGCTTCTGCTGCTAAGACCTGTACTTCCCACTTCCTGCACTCTTCAGCTATCCGCTCCTCCATTTTCTTACCAAGCTCTACTATCTTCCTTCCCCACTCTTCCTCCCTTTTTTGGAGCTCTAGCTCCCAGTCTTTCCTCCCTGGTTCGTCCACCAGATCTCTGGGTTTCCGTCCTCTAAGGCCACCCAATTTTTTTTTTTTTTTTTTTTTTTTTTTTTTTTTTTTTTTTTTTTTTTTTTACCACAGACAGAAGGCTAGAGGAGGGAGAGGGTGTGGGGGAGAGAGAGAGAGGGTAGAAAGAGGGAGAGAGAGGAGAGAGAACGGGTAGAAAGAGGGAGAGAGAGGAGAGAGTATGCGGGTGAGGGATACGACCAAGGGGGAGGGAGAGAAATGTGCGGGGGGAGAGAAAGGGTAGAGAGAGGGAGAAAGAGAGGGAGAGGGAGAGGGAGAGAAAGAGAGAGAGAGGGAGAAAGGAGGGAAGAAGGCTATGAGAGAGAGAAACGCGAGGGAGGGAAAAGGTAAGAGGTCTGTGGGGGAGGCAGTCAAATTCCAAGGATCAGCTGTGTGTACTCACCTAGTTGTGGTTTCGGGGTCGAGACCCAGCTCCTGGCCCCGAGTGTGTATGTGTGTGCGCGCGTGTGTGTGTGTGTGAGCACGTCAGTTGTTTATATGTCCCAGAAATACAATTCACTTCTGTGTATCCGTAATACTAATGAGATACCACTAACACTGAGAGTAGTTCTAATAATTATAATACTAGCGTGTGTTAACAAGTCATTCTTTCACCCAGTTATGTACTACCTTTTACTACATGTGTAGAGGAGGGAGAGGGTGTGGGGGAGAGAGAGAAAGGGTAGAAAGAGGGAGAGAGAGGAGAGAGAAAGGGTAGAAAGAGGGAGAGAGAGGAGAGAGTATGGGGGTGAGGGATAAGACCAAGGGGGAGAGAGAGAAATGTGAGGGGGAGAGAAAGGGTAGAGAGAGGGAGAAAGAGAGGGAGAGGGAGAGAAAGAGAGAGAGAGGGAGAAAGGAGGGAAAGAGGGTATTGAGAGGGAGAAACGCGAGGGAGGGGAAAGGTAAGAGGTCTGTGGGGGAGGCGGTCAAATTCCAAGGATCAGCTGTGTGTACTCACCTAGTTGTGGTTTCAGGGGTCGAGACCCAGCTCCTGGCCCCGAGTGTGTATGTGTGTGCGCGCGTGTGTGTGTGTGTGAGCACGTCAGTTGTTTATATGTCCCAGAAATACAATTCACTTCTGTGTATCCGTAATACTAATGAGATACCATTAACACTGAAAGTAGTTCTAATAATTATAATACTAGCGTGTGTTAACAAGTCATTCTTTCACCTAGTTATGTACTACCTTTTACTACATGTGTACCCAGTACTTGCTTCTCAGATTGTACTGTCTTTGTGTCCTAGACCATTATCTCTCGAAACTGTTGTCAGGGCTGTAGTCCCATTAGCCACGACTTAATCCTCCTGCTTAATCCTTACTCCTACAAAGTTTATCTTCCTACTACTGCTAGGTGTTGTGTGTATGATAATCGCTCTGGAGCAGGGTTTAGATATCGAGTTACCAGTGACCGCTGGGCCGGCTCTATCACTCAGACTTCCCGCCAACCACAAAACAGGTGATTTGTACGTTACTGGTCAGAGGGGACGTCCATCCAGATGCCTGATGTACGATGCTCGCTGTACGATGCTTGCTGTACGATGACTCGTGCACCTCGCCCTTCCGCCGCTGGCTTCTTCGCTATTCTTATCTCGTTGCCCTTTTGAGTCCTCATTTACCACACTTATCACTTGTATACTGCTACTTTTATAATTTACACTTCACTTTGGGTAAGTACACTACTTATTTGTGATGACACCCAGCCTGTTATGGCGGCGCTACTCCCTCAGGCCTACTGCTGCCACCACCTCTGCTTATATATATTTATGTATATGTATGTATATATATATATATCCCCTTTCTGGCTAGCTTGTTCACTCTGTGTGCTACATCACATTTTGTCGTTAGCCACCCTCTCTTAATTCTATTTGGTCTTTTCTCTTTAGTCACTCGATTTGTACTTTGTATATGTGTAACAATGTGGCAACAGGTGCCAACTAGGCCTCAACGACTGGCGCTTTGAAATTTTGTTGTATAATTTCAGGCTTTCTCTCGCCTTCACTTTATTTATGTTTGCTAATACACTGGTTATCACTTTATGCCTCTCTTAATTCTATTTGGTCTTTTCTCTTTAGTCACTCGTTTGTACTTTGTATATGTGTAACAATGTGGCACGGTGCCAACTAGGCCTCAACGACTGGCGCTTTGAAATTTTGTTGTATAATTTCAGGCTGCCTTCACTTTATTTATGTTTGCTAATACACTGGTTATCACTTGTAGGGTTGTTCACTGACGTTGTCACTAACACTGGTTGCTTCTAGCTGCTAAAACACGCCCTAAAAGCACTAAGATTCTCGGAGCCTGGCGCTTGTGACCCACTACACTGTGTGTGTGTGTGTGTGTGTGTGTGTGTGTGTGTGTGTGTGTGTGTGTGTGTGTGTGTGTGTGTGTGTGTGTGTGTGTGTGTGTGTGTGTGTGTGTGTGTGTGTGTGTGTGTGTGTGTGTGTGTGTGTGTGTGTGTGTGTGTGTGTGTGTGTGTGTGTGTGTGTACTCACCTATTTGTACTCACCTATTTGTGGTTGCAGGGGTCGAGTCACAGCTCCTGGCCCCGCCTCTTCACTGATCGCTACTAGGTCCTCTCTCTCCCTGCTCCATGAGCTTTATCATACCTCTTCTTAAAACTATGTATGGTTCCTGCCTCCACTACATCACTTTCTAGGCTATTCCACTTACCTGACTACTCTATGACTGAAGAAATACTTCCTAACATCCCTGTGACTCATCTGAGTCTTCAACTTCCAGTTGTGACCCCTTGTTTCTGTGTCCTATCTTTGGAACATCCTGTCTTTGTCAACCTTGTCAATTCCACGCAGTATTTTATATGTCGTTATCATGTCTCCCCTAACCCTCCTGTTCTCCAGTGTCGTCAGACCGATTTCCCTTAACCTTTGTTCGTAGGACATACCCCTTAGCTCTGGTACTAGCGTTCTTGCAAACCTTTGCACTTTCTCTAATATCTTGACGTGCTTGACTAGGTGTGGGTCCCAAACTGATGCTGCATACTCCAGTATGGGCCTTACGTACGCTGTGTACAGAGTTCTGAACGATTTCTTACTGAGGTGTCGGAACGCTGTTCTTAGGCTTGCAAGTCACCCATATGCTGCAGCAGATAATTGGTTGATGTGTTCCTCCGGAGATGTACTCGGTATTACGCTCACCCAAAGATCTTTCTCCTTGAGTGAGGTTTGCAGTCTTTGGCCACCTAGCCTATACTCTGTCTGCGATCTTCTTTGCCCTTCTCCGATCTTCATGACTTTGCATTTGGCTGGGTTAAATTCGAGTAGCCAGTTGCTGGACCACATGTCCAGCTTGTCCAGGTCTCTCTGGAGTTCTGCCTGATCCTCATCTGATTTAATTCTCCTTAACTTCACATCATCTGCAAACAGGGACACTTTTGAGTCTATCCCATCCGTCATGTCATTCACATATACCACATAAACACTGGTCCTAGGACTGACCCCTGTGGAACCCCGCGCATTACAGGCGCCCATTGTGATACCTCGCCACGTACCATGACTCGTTGCTGCCTCCCTGTCAGGTATTCCCTGATCCATTGCAGTGCCCTCCCTGTTATCCCTGCCTGATCCTCCAGCTTCTGCACTAATCTCTTGTGAGGAACTGTGTCAAAGGCCTTCTTGCAGTCCAAGAAAATGCAATCCACCCACCCCTCTCTCTCTTGTCTTACTTCTGTTACCTTGTCATAAAACTCCAGTAGGTTTGTGACACAGGATTTGCCTTCCATGAAACCATGCTGGTTGCATTTATAATCTTGTTCCTTTCCAGGTGTTCCACCACTCTCCTCCTGATAATCTTCTCCATGACTTTGCATACTATACATGTCAGTGACACAGGTCTGTAGTTTAGTGCCTCGTTTCTATCTCCTTTTTTAAATATGGGGACTACATTTGCTGTCTTCCATGCCCAGTTTCAAGGGATGTGTTGAAGATTGTGGTTAGAGGCACACACAGCATCTCTGCTCCTTCTCTAAGGACCCATGGGGAGATGTTGTCCGGTCCCATCGCCTTTGAGGTGTCAAGGTCACTTAAGAGCTTCTTCACCTCCTCCTCAGTTGTTCGTATGTCATCCAACACTTGTTGGTATATTCCCTCTTGATGTTCCCTTCTGTGCTGTCTTCCCACAGCCCTTCCTGTCTCTACTGTAAAAACTTCCTTAAATCTCCTGTTCAGCTCCTCACATACCTCCTGATCATTTCTTGTGAGTTCTCCACCTTCTGTCCTTAATCTGATCACCTGGTCTTTGACTGTTGTCTTCCTCCTGATGTGGCTATACAACAGTTTCGGGTCAGTCTTGATTCTCGATGCTATGTCATTTTCATACTGTCGCTGGGCCTCCCTCCTTACCTGTGCGTACTCATTCCTGGCTCTGCGACTGATCTCCCTATTTTCGTGTGTTCTCTGCCTTCTGTACTTTTTCCATTCTCTATTGCACTTTGTTTTTGCCTCCTTACACCGTCGGGTAAACCAGGGGCTCGTTCTGGTCTTCCCGTTGTTACTGTTGCCCTTGGGAATAAACCTTTCCACTGCCTCCTTGCATTTTGTTGTTACATATTCCATCATTTCATTTACTGGCTTTCCTGCCAGTTCTCTGTCCCACTGGACCTCCCGTAGGAAGTTCTTCAACCCTATGTAGTCCCCTCTTTTATAGTCTTTTATAGCTCCTGGCCCCGCTTCTTCACCTGATCGCTACTAGGTCCTCTCCCTCTCTGCTTCCTGAGTTTTGTCATACCTTTTCTTAAAACTATGTATGGTTCCTGCCTCCACTACTTCACTAGCTAGGCTATTCCACTTCCTGACGACTCTATGACTGAAGAAATACTTCCTAATGTCCCTGTGACTCGTCTGAGTCTTCAGCTTCCAGTTGTGACCCCTTGTTTCTGTGTCCCCTCTCTGGAACATCCTATCTCTGTCCACCTTGTCTATTCCCCGCAGTATCTTGTATGTCGTTATCATGTCTCCCCTGACCCTTCTGTCCTCCAGTGTCGTCAGTCCAATTTCCCTCAACCTTTCCTCGTACGACATTCCCCTGAGCTCTGGGACTAGCCTTGTTGCAAACCTTTGTACTTTCTCTAACTTCTTGACGTGCTTGACCAGGTGTGGGTTCCAGACTGGTGCTGCATACTCCAGTATGGGCCTAACATACACAGTGTACAGTGTCTTGAACGATTCCTTATTAAGGTATCGGAACGCTATTCTCAGGTTTGCCAGGCGCCCGTATGCTGCAGCAGTTATTTGGTTGATGTGTGCCTCCGGTGACGTGCTCGGTGTTATGGTCACCCCAAGGTCTTTCTCCCTGAGTGAGGTCTGTAGTCTTTGTCCACCTAGCCTATACTCTGTCTGCGGTCTTCTTTGCCCCTCTCCAATCTTCATGACTTTGCATTTGGCAAGATTGAATTAGAGAAGCCAGTTTCTGGACCACATGTCCCTCCGATTTAATTCTTCTCATCACTTCACATCATCTGCGAATAGGGGCACTTCAGAGTCTATTCCTTCCATCATGTCGTTCGCATATATCAAAAATAGCACTGGTCCTAGAACTGACCCCTGTGGGACCCCTCTCGTCACAGGCGCCCACTGTGATACCTCTTCACGTACCATGACTCGTTGCTGCCTCCCTGTCAGGTATTCCTTGATCCATTGCAGTGCCCTCCCTGTTATATGCGCCTGATCCTCCAGCTTCTGCACTAATCTCTTGTGGGGAACTGTGTCAAAGGCCTTCCTGCAGTCTAGGAAAACGCAATCAACCCACCCCTCTCTCTCGTGTCTTACTTCTGTTACCTTGTCATAAAACTCCAGGAGGTTTGTGACACAGGATTTGCCTTCCATGGACCCATGCTGGTTTTCATTTATAATCTTGTTCCTTTCCAGGTGTTCGACCACTCTCCTCCTGATAATCTTCTCCATGACTTTGCACACAATACATGTCAGAGACACAGGTCTGTAGTTTAGTGCCTCATATCTGTTTCCTTTCTTAAATATGGGGACTACATTTGCTGTGTGTATGTGTGTGTGTATGTGTGTGTGTGTGTGTGTGTGTGTGTGTGTATGTGTGTGTGCGTGTGTATGTGTGTGTGTGTGTGTGTGTGTGTGTCCCTGCATAACATCCAGGACGGATACTCAGGTGTTTTATGCCTTAAGGATCATTCAGCGCTGAAGACACATAACACCAATGGTATTTAAAGACGTTACGGCCACTGTGGCTTGTTTGCTGCCGTCAGGGAGGGCTAATAAAGACGCCTCTGGTGAGTAGTAAAGATGTTTGTCCTTGCAAGGAAATAACAACCATACTTGTGGTTGATGAGGGAAAAGTGAGTGAGAGAGAGAGAGAGAGAGAGAGAGAGAGAGAGAGTCAAGTGTTATGAAGGAAGAGGAGGAAGAACATTACAGCAGAGAGAACACATTAATAATATTATTATTACATTAATGAAAACAAACTTTGGAATATGTTTTGCAGAGAGTATTGAAAATAAAGTTGAATATCAATCATTTGAAAACTGTATAGTGACCCTAATATTATAAAAGAGTTTGAATATAGCCTCGTTAGACATTAATATTGTCAGTAAAAGATAAGATAGTGAGAGATGTGTGTGAGGAGCACCAGGCTGAAGTTACTCCTTGCACACACCAGAAATAATTTCGATTATAAGTGAGTGTGAGAGAAGGAGGTGTGGTGTTGCCGTAGCGCGGGGCGGAGGAACGTCCTCTGGTCTGGCTCTGCCAACACCACCGTACACGGTCCTCTGGTCTGGCTCTGCCAACACCACCGTACACGGGACTCTGGTCTGGCTCTGCCAACACCACCGTACACGGGACTCTGGTCTGGCTCTGCCAACACCACCGTACACGGGACTCTGGTCTGGCTCTGCCAACACCACCGTACACGGTCCTCTGGTCTGGCTCTGCCAACACCACCGTACACGGTCCTCTGGTCTGGCTCTGCCAACACCACCGTACACGGTCCTCTGGTCTGGCTCTGCCAACACCACCGTACACGGTCCTCTGGTCTGGCTCTGCCAACACCACCGTACACGGTCCTCTGGTCTGGCTCTGCCAACACCACCGTACACGGGACTCTGGTCTGGCTCTGCCAACACCACCGTACACGGTCCTCTGGTCTGGCTGTACCAACACCACCGTACACGGTCCTCTGGTCTGCCTCTGCCAACACCACCGTACACGGGACTCTGGTCTGGCTCTGCCAACACCACCGTACACGGTCCTCTGGTCTGGCTCTGCCAACACCACCGTACACGGTCCTCTGGTCTGGCTCTGCCAACACCACCGTACACGGGACTTTGGTCTGGCTTTGCCAACACCACCGTACACGGTCCTCTGGTCTGGCTCTGCCAACACCACCGTACACGGTCCTCTGGTCTGGCTCTGCCAACACCACCGTACACGGGACTTTGGTCTGGCTTTGCCAACACCACCGTACACGGTCCTCTGGTCTGGCTCTGCCAACACAACCGTACACGGTCCTCTGGTCTGGCTCTGCCAACACAACCGTACACGGTCCTCTGGTCTGGCTCTGCCAACACCACCGTACACGGTCCTCTGGTCTGGCTCTGCCAACACCACCGTACACGGTCCTCTGGTCTGGCTCTGCCAACACCACCGTACACGGGACTTTGGTCTGGCTTTGCCAACACCACCGTACACGGTCCTCTGGTCTGGCTTTGCCAACACCACCGTACACGGTCCTCTGGTCTGGCTCTGCCAACACCACCGTACACGGTCCTCTGGTCTGGCTCTGCCAACACCACCGTACACGGGACTCTGGTCTGGCTCTGCCAACACCACCGTACACGGTCCTCTGGTCTGGCTCTGCCAACACCACCGTACACCGTCCTCTGGTCTGGCTCTGCCAACACCACCGTACACGGTCCTCTGGTCTGGCTCTGCCAACACCACCGTACACGGGACTCTGGTCTGGCTCTGCCAACACCACCGTACACGGTCCTCTGGTCTGGCTCTGCCAACACCACCGTACACGGTCCTCTGGTCTGGCTCTGCCAACACCACCGTACACGGTCCTCTGGTCTGGCTCTGCCAACACCACCGTACACGGTCCTCTGGTCTGGCTCTGCCAACACCACCGTACACGGTCCTCTGGTCTGGCTCTGCCAACACCACCGTACACGGTCCTCTGGTCTGGCTCTGCCAACACCACCGTACACGGTCCTCTGGTCTGGCTCTGCCAACACCACCGTACACGGTCCTCTGGTCTGGCTCTGCCAACACCACCGTACACGGGACTCTGGTCTGGCTCTGCCAACACCACCGTACACGGTCCTCTGGTCTGGCTCTGCCAACACCACCGTACACGGTCCTCTGGTCTGGCTCTGCCAACACCACCGTACACGGTCCTCTGGTCTGGCTCTGCCAACACCACCGTACACGGTCCTCTGGTCTGGCTCTGCCAACACCACCGTACACGGTCCTCTGGTCTGGCTCTGCCAACACCACCGTACACGGTCCTCTGGTCTGGCTCTGCCAACACCACCGTACACGGGACTCTGGTCTGGCTCTGCCAACACCACCGTACACGGTCCTCTGGTCTGGCTCTGCCAACACCACCGTACACGGGACTCTGGTCTGGCTCTGCCAACACCACCGTACACGGTCCTCTGGTCTGGCTCTGCCAACACCACCGTACACGGGACTCTGGTCTGGCTCTGCCAACACCACCGTACACGGGACTCTGGTCTGGCTCTGCCAACACCACCGTACACGGTCCTCTGGTCTGGCTCTGCCAACACCACCGTACACGGGACTCTGGTCTGGCTCTGCCAACACCACCGTACACGGTCCTCTGGTCTGGCTCTGCCAACACCACCGTACACGGTCCTCTGGTCTGGCTCTGCCAACACCACCGTACACGGGACTCTGGTCTGGCTCTGCCAACACCACCGTACACGGTCCTCTGGTCTGGCTCTGCCAACACCACCGTACACGGGACTCTGGTCTGGCTCTGCCAACACCACCGTACACGGTCCTCTGGTCTGGCTCTGCCAACACCACCGTACACGGGACTCTGGTCTGGCTCTGCCAACACCACCGTACACGGTCCTCTGGTCTGGCTCTGCCAACACCACCGTACACGGTCCTCTGGTCTGGCTCTGCCAACACCACCGTACACGGTCCTCTGGTCTGGCTCTGCCAACACCACCGTACACGGTCCTCTGGTCTGGCTCTGCCAACACCACCGTACACGGTCCTCTGGTCTGGCTCTGCCAACACCACCGTACACGGGACTCTGGTCTGGCTCTGCCAACACCACCGTACACGGTCCTCTGGTCTGGCTCTGCCAACACCACCGTACACGGTCCTCTGGTCTGGCTCTGCCAACACCACCGTACACGGTCCTCTGGTCTGGCTCTGCCAACACCACCGTACACGGTCCTCTGGTCTGGCTCTGCCAACACCACCGTACACGGGACTCCAAATTCAATTAATCTGGGAGCTTTTTATTTCATAGCAACATGAATTTATATGAACCCTTTCCCATACCGATTTAAATTGTATGATGAAAAAAATATGAAACCAGATAAGCCTGTTGAATTATGAAGATATATTTTAGCTTTTATTCTGATCAATTTTATAATAATTTAGGCCTTTTGGAAGAATATGCTGATATTTGTTGTTATCCTAGATTATCTTTTGTTATCATGGTTTATCCTAGGTTATCTTGGGTTCTATATTATCTTGGGTTATCATAGGTTATACTTGGCTATTTTAAGTTATCCTGGGTTCTCCTATATTATCCTGGGTTATCATAGGTTATACTTGGCTATTTTAAGTTATCCTGGGTTCTCCTATATTATCCCGGGTTATCATAGGTTATACTTGGCTATTTTAAGTTATCCTGGGTTCTCCTATATTATCCTGGGTTATCATAGGTTATACTTGGCTATTTTAAGTTATCCTGGGTTCTCCTATATTATCCTGGGTTATCATAGGTTATACTTGCTATTTTAAGTTATCCTGGGTTCTCCTATATTATCCCGGGTTATCATAGGTTATATTTGGCTATTTTAAGTTATCCTGGGTTCTCCTATATTATCCTGGGTTATCATAGGTTATACTTCGCTATTTTAAGTTATCCTGGGTTCTCCTATATTATCCTGGGTTATCATAAGTTATACTTGGCTATTTTAAGTTATCCTGGGTTCTCCTATATTATCCTGGGTTATCATAGGTTATACTTGGCTATTTTAAGTTATCCTGGGTTCTCCTATATTATCCTGGGTTATCATAGGTTATACTTGGCTATTTTAAGTTATCCTGGGTTCTCCTATATTATCCTGGGTTATCATAGGTTACACTTGGCTATTTTAAATTATCCTGGGTTCTCCTATATTATCCTGGGTTATCATAGGTTATACTTGGCTATTTTAAGTTATCCTGGGTTCTCCTATATTATCCCGGGTTATCATAGGTTATACTTGGCTATTTTAAATTATCCTGGGTTCTCCTATATTATCCTGGGTTATCATAGGTTATACTTGGCTATTTTAAATTATCCTGGGTTCTCCTGAGTAATTCTGAGTTATCCTAGGTTTTGCCGATTTATTCTAGAGTTTCTCTAGTTATCCCAGTACATCTATAGTTATCCTTGTTTATCCTATGTTAAATCGACATAATCCAGCATAGTTATGTAGTGCTACTCTAGAAGGTTACACTCCGCTCTGTAGAAGCATTTATAGATTTCATTATAAAACTTAAATAATCTTTCAGAACCCTGTTAAACCTCCCCCCACCTGCCACCACTACCCCCACCTGCCACCACTACCCCCACCTGCCACCACTACCCCCACCTGCCACCACTACCCCCACCTGCCACCACGACCCCCACCTGCCACCACTACCCCCACCTGCCACCACTACCCCCACCTGCCACCACTACCCCCACCTGCCACCACTACCCGCCACCACTACCCCCACCTGCCACCACTACCCCCACCTGCCACCACTACCCCCACCTGCCACCACTACCCGCCACCACTACCCCCACCTGCCACCACTACCCCCACCTGCCACCACTACCCCCACCTGCCACCACTACCCGCCACCACTACCCCCACCTGCCACCACTACCCCCACCTGCCACCACTACCCCCACCTGCCACCACTACCCCCACCTGACACCACTACCCCCACCTGCCACCACTACCCCCACCTGCCACCACTACCCGCCACCACTAACCCCACCTGCCACCACTACCCCCACCTTCCAGAACTACCCCCACCTGCCACCACTACCCCCACCTGCCACCACTACCCGCCACCACTACCCCCACCTGCCACCACTACCCCCACCTGCCACCACTACCTGCCACCACTACCCCCACCTGCCACCGCTACCCGCCACCACTACCCCCACCTGCCACCACTACCCGCCACCACTACCCCCACCTGCCACCACTACCCCCACCGGCAACCACTACCCCCATCTGCCACCACTACCCGCCACCACTACCCCCACCTGCCACCACTACCCCCACCTGCCACCACTACCCGCCACCACTACCCGCCACCACTACCCCCACCTGCCACCACTACCCCCACCTGCCACCACTACCCGCCACCACTACCCCCACCTGCCACCACTACCCCCACCTGCCACCACTACCCCCACCTGCCACCACTACCCGCTACCACTACCCCCACCTGCCACCACTACCCCCACCTGCCACCACTACCCGCCACCACTACCCCCACCTGCCACCACTACCCCCACCTGCCACCACTACCCCCACCTGCCACCAGTACCCCCACCTGCCACCACTACCCCCACCTGCCACCACTACCCCCACCTGCCACCACTACCCCCACCTGCCACCACTACCCGCCACCACTACCCCCACCTGCCACCACTACCCCCACCTGCCACCACTACCCGCCACCACTACCCCCACCTGCCACCACTACCCCCACCTGCCACCACTACCTGCCACCACTACCCCCACCTGCCACCACTACCCGCCACCACTACCCCCACCTGCCACCACTACCCCCACCGGCAACCACTACCCCCATCTGCCACCACTACCCGCCACCACTACCCCCACCTGCCACCACTACCCCCACCTGCCACTACTACCCCCACCTGCCGCCACTATCCACACCTGCCACCACTACCCCCACCTGCCACCACTACCCCCACCTGCCACCACTACCCCTCTTGCCACCACTGTCCACACCTGCCACCACTACTCACACTAGCCACCACTACCCCTACCTGCCACCACTACCCCACCTGTACCACCCCTACCTGCTACCACCACCCCACCTTCACTACTACCCCACCTTCACTACTACCCACACCAGCCACCACTACCCCCACCAGCCACCACTACCCCTACCTGCCACAACTACCCCACCTTCACCACTACCCCACCTTCATCACTATCCCCGCCTGCCACCATTACCCCCACCTAAAACCGTACTTTGTCACCACCTACCACTACCATCCCCACTACATGTACCACCCTGATAGCTTCCACCACTAGCACCCCACTACAGCCACCACCTTCCCTGCTCCCCATCTTGCTCCACCACCCCAAACATCCTCCATTCACAACCGGCCCCCCTCCCCACTACATCAGAAGGAGAGCAAGGTGAGAGATAGCACTCTCAGTGTGCTTCATACATACTGATACTCTCTCAGTGTCGTGATTTGCATCATGGTAATGCGAGTAAGGTTCGCCTCTTCAAGGTTCCACGGGTCACTGCCCTCGCTACTCGCTACAAGACCATTACCTCTGCTTGATAG
The DNA here is from genome assembly GCF_038502225.1 of Cherax quadricarinatus. Lineage (NCBI taxonomy): Eukaryota > Metazoa > Arthropoda > Malacostraca > Decapoda > Parastacidae > Cherax > Cherax quadricarinatus. Next base: position 20,476 of record NW_027196552.1, on the reverse strand, counting down.
TTGGATCACTCTGGCTATTGGTGGTAGCTGCACGCAAGCTAGTGTGAGCATCATGGCTTGGCTTATCAGGACCTGCCTAGTTTAACTTCTCAAGAGTTCCTCATGAAGGACCGAAATCATAGCTTTTACAGTGACTCAATAAGTGTAAAGGGACCAAGACTCTTCCTTATACTCACATCATACATAAGGAGAATTACCAAGAAAGCCCTGCCTGTCTTCAAGAGGGAACTTAATAAGTCCCTGAAGTCAGTTCCTAATCAACCGAGGTGTTGTGCAGAAGCTGGACTGCATGTGGCTGGCACCAACACCCTTGTCACTCAATCCAACAAGTGGTTAATAAATGACCTTAAAGAATATAAGTGCCAGGACATAATCACGACATATAACATACTCAGCGGAGGTAATAGGGTGGACTGCCACAAAGTATCGAGTAAGGAGCAGTTAGAAACTATAGTCGCACACAAACCACAAGAATGTCAGATTGTGTGTGTGTGTGTGTGTGTGTGTACTCACCTATTAGCGACCAGTGTACTCACCTATTACAGGCATGCGCACACACACGTACACATACACTCTCAAAGCCTGAAAAAGAGAGAGAGAGACATGCGTGGTGTATTAACTCACCTATTTGTGGTTGCAGGGGTCGAGTCCTAGCTCCTGGCCCCGCCTCTTCACCGGTTGCTACTAGACCCTCTCTCTCCCCGCTCCATGAGCTTTATCAAACCTCGTCTTAAAACTGTGTATGGTTCCTGCCTCCACTACGTCATTTTCTAGGCTATTCCACTGCCTTACAACTCTATGACTGAAGAAATACTTCCTACTATCTCTCTGACTCATTTGTGTCTTCAACTTCCAATTGTGGCCTCTTGTTTCTGTGTCCCCTCCCTGGAACATCCTGTCCTTGTCCACCTTGTCTATTCCACGCAGTATTTTATATGTCGTTATCATGTCTCCCCTGACCCTCCTGTCCTCCAGTGTCGTCAGGCCGATTTCCCTTAATCTTTCTTCATAGGACATTCCCCTTAGCTCTGGAACTAACCTTGTTGCAAACCTTTGTACTTTCTCTAGTTTCTTGACGTGCTTTATCAAGTGCGGGTTCCAAACAGGTGCTGCATACTCCAGTATGGGCCTGACATACACGGTGTACAGTGTCTTGAATGATTCCTTACTAAGGTGTCGGAATGCTGTTCTCAGGTTTGCCAGGCGCCCATATGCTGCAGCAGTTATCTGATTGATGTGTGCTTCCGGAGACATGCTCGGTGTTATACTCACCCCAAGATCTTTCTCCTTGAGTGAGGTTTGCAGTCTTTGGCCACCTAGCCTATACTCTGTCTGTGGTCTTCTGTGCCCTTCCCCTATCTTCATGACTTTGCATTTGGCAGGATTAAATTCGAGAAGCCATTTGCTGGACCAGGTGTCCAGTCTGTCCAGGTCTCTTTGAAGTCCTGCCTGGTCCTCATCAGATTTAATTCTCCTCATTAACTTCACATCATCTGCAAACAGGGACACTTCTGAGTCTAACCCTTCCGTCATGTCGTTCACATATACCAAAAATAGCACTGGTCCTAGGACCGACCCCTGTGGGACCCCGCTCGTCACAGGTGCCCACTGTGATACATCATTACGTACCATGACTCGTTGTTGCCTCCCTGTCAGGTATTCTCTGATCCATTGCAGTGCCCTTCCTGTTATATGCGCCTGATGCTCTAGCTTCTGCACTAATCTCTTGTGAGGAACTGTGTCAAAGGCCTTCTTGCAGTCCAAGAAGATGCAATCAACCCACCCCTCTCTCTCTTGTCTTACTTCTGTTATTTTATCATAAAACTCCAGAAGGTTTGTGACACAGGATTTGCCTTCCGTGAATCCGTGCTGGTTGGCATTTATACTCCTGTTCCGTTCCAGGTGCTCCACCACTCTCCTCCTGATAATCTTCTCCATAATTTTGCATACTATACACGTCAATGACACAGGTCTATAGTTTAGTGCCTCTTTTCTGTCTCCTTTTTTGAAAATGGGAACTACATTTGCCGTCTTCCATACCTCAGGTAGTTGCCCAGTTTCCAGGGATGTGTTGAAGATTGTGGTGTGTGTGTGTGTGTGTGTGTGTGTGTGTGTGTGTGTGTGTGTGTGTGTGTGTGTGTGTGTGTGTGTGTGTGTATGTGTGTCTGTGTGTGTGTGTGTCTGTGTGTGTCTGTGTGTGTCTGTGTGTATTCACCTACTTGCACTTACCTAGTTGTGGTTGAAGAGGTCGAGTCACAGCTCCTGCTCCATGAGCTTTATCATACCTCGTCTTAAAGCTATGTATGGATCCTGCCTCCACTACATCACTTCCCAGACTATTTCACTTCCCGACTACTCTGTGACTGAAGAAATATTTCCTAACATCCTTGTAATTCATGTGTCTTCAACTTCAACTGTGACCCCTTGTTGCTGTGTCCCATCTCTGGAACATCCTGTCTCTATCCACCTTGTATGTCTTTATCATATCCCCCCTATCTCTCCTGTCCTCCAGTGTCATCAGGTCGATTTCTCTTAACGTTTCTTCGTAGGACATACCCCTTAGTTCTGGGACCAGTCTTACTGCAAACCTTTGCACTTTCTCTAGTTTCCTTACGTGCTTGGCTAGGTGTGGGTTCCAAACTGGTGCCGCATACTCCAATATAGGCCTAACGTACACTGTGTACAGTGTCCTGAACGATTCCTTATTAAGATGTCGGAATGCTGTTCTTAGGTTTGCTAGGCGCCCGTATGCTGCAGCAGTTATTTGGTTGATGTGCGCCTCAGGAGATGTTATACTCACCCCAAGGTCCTTTTCCTTGAGTGACGTTTGTAGTCTCTGGCCCTCTAGACTGTACTCTGGTGTGCAGTCTTCTTTGCCCTTCTCCAGTCTTCATGACTTTGCACTTGGTGGGGTTAACCTCCAGGAGCCAGTTGCTGGACCAGGCCTGCAGCCTCCTTTTGTAGTTTGGCTTTTCCCTTCGTACTCCTGGTACCCTCTCCACTTGTAACTCTACTAAGTATTCAAAGCTCAGAACCACGTGATCACTAGCTCTGAGGGGCCTTTCATACGTGATGTCCTCGACGTCCGAGCTATTCAGGGTGAATACGAGGTCTAATCTTGCTGGTTCATCCTCACCTCTCTCTCCGGTAGTGTCTCTAACATGTTGATGCATGAGGTTTTCCAGTGTCACATCCATCATCTTGGCTCTCCATGTTTCGGGACCCCTATGTTGCTCAAGGTTTTCCCAATTATTTTCCTTGTAATTGAAATCATTCATAGCTAGTAACTTTGTTCTACTCGTGTGAGCTCTTCTGGCCAACTCAGCTAGTGTATCCACCATTGCTCTGTTGCTCTCTTCATATTCTTCTCTTGGCCTCCTGCAGTTCTGTGGTGGGTTGTACATCACTGTCATAACTAACTACCTTATGTCCCCCAGACTGAATTGTACCTACTATGTAGCCCCTTTCGCCCATTTCGTCCATTTCGTCCATTCCTTCCCTTTTCTCAAATCCCCATTGGTTTTTAATGAGCAGTGCAACTCCTCCCCCTCTGCTCCTTCTATCTTTCCTCAGGATCTAATATCCGGGTGGGAAGATTGCATCTGTTATCATCCCTGTGAGTTTCCTGTCTGTGAGTGCTATGATTTCTGGGGACGTCTCCTTGATTCTTTTTTGCCAGTCCTCGCATTTATTTGTTATTCCATCCGCATTCGTATACCAAACTTTCAACTTCTTTTCTAAAATTGTGATCTGGAGAGAATGTTGGGGGGGGGGGGGGAAGGGAGCGGGAGACCTGGCAGGGAACAATGAGGAGTTGGGGTGGAGTTTGTGATGAGGGTGGAGACAGTGGTTACCGTGTGTGGGTTCTGAATTAGATTGTTTGGTTGCACTGGAGTTGTTGTGGTTGAGATTCTTCTGTAGGTGGTTCTGAGGGAGATTGTACTAGCTCTTCCTTCTGAGTCTGGGTTTTCCTGCTCATCTCTGTCTTTGCCTCTCTTTCCTCCTTGCGTCTTTGTACCCTCTCTTTCAGTTTCTGCCATCATTTTTGTGTCCTGTTGCGGTCGAGGTACACCCTCCGGTACGTCGGTATGTCCCTTAGTCGTGTTTCTCCTGTAGGATCCTGTTTCAAGCCGATTCTGCCTTGAATATCACTTTGGCTGGTGTGTGTGTGTGTGTGTGTGTGTGTGTGTGTACTCACCTCACATTACCTACCTGTGTTGCATTTCCTTTTGAACCTGTATGACACATGTGCAACACCTATGTATACTCAAGAGCTGCATATGTGTCTTGCTTATCAAATTGTCAGTATTATATACAATTTATAATAGAACATAATCATGTTAAAAGTTGTAGTTACTACTGTGTCCTCTAAATTCAGTGCACTTCTCTACCTCACTAACAGTGAAGGAAGACAACTTTTATATCTCCATTACTCCTCTGACTATTCAGGATACATCTGTGCCCTCTCTTTTTCTCCCTCACTTTCTCCTTTCCCCTTCTCTCCAACCCCTCTCCTACGGTGTAGACAAGAATGTAGGTAATGTACTACACGTATGTAAATTGCCTAACGGTCGTAGCGAGCGCCCAGTTAGGAATTAGGGGCAGCCAATAAGAAATACCTAGCATGTAGAGCTCTCACTGCTAGAACGCAATCCCTATCTTTCATAGAAACACCCTCAGTTCATTACTAAGGCCATTTGCCATATTATGTAGCAATGTCGCTGGGAAAGACTGTGGCCTTTGGGAGAAGCTGGCGTGATGTTCACTGAGACGATGACCCACTGAAATATTCTTTCATTAAATTTAGGATCGTAACGCCCAGTAATTTCACAAATCGTCTGGTAGGAATGACTCACTAGTTGACTAGATGTAACACACAATGATAGCGACGTTAAAAGGAAGTCCAACGAATGTTTGCTGCTACAGTTGATTGCGATAGATCGCTGCTGGTGTCCCTAAGTTTAAGGGAGTTCCCTGACATTCTCGTGTGACCGTCTACTCCTCTTATCGTTAACTAATTTCATACCAACGTGAACACAAATTGTGAATGAAGCAGTCATGAGAGGAGTAAACTCTTACCTGTGTATTTGCAGGTCGACACCTGACCACCTCTACCTCAGGTTACTGAGTGATAGCACCTGAAGGTCGACACTCAGGTTACTGAGTGATAGCACCTGCAGGTCGACACTCAGTTTACTGAGTGATAGCACCTGCAGGTCGACACTCAGGTTACTGAGTGATAGCACCTGCAGGTCGACACTCAGGTTACTGAGTGATAGCACCTGAAGGTCGACACTCAGGTTACTGAGTGATAGCACCTGAAGGTCGACACTCAGGTTACTGAGTGATAGCACCTGAAGGTCGACACTCAGGTTACTGAGTGATAGCACCTGAAGGTCCACACTCAGGTTATTGAGTGATAGCACCTGCAGGTCGACACTCAGGTTACTGAGTGATAGCACCTGCAGGTCGACACTCAGGTTACTGAGTGATATCACCTGCAGGTCGACACTCAGGTTACTGAGTGATAGCACCTGAAGGTCGACACTCAGGTTACTGAGTGATAGCACCTGCAGGTCGACACTCAGGTTACTGAGTGATAGCACCTGAAGGTCGACACTCAGGTTACTGAGTGATAGCACCTGCAGGTCGACACTCAGGTTACTGAGTGATAGCACCTGAAGGTCGACACTCATGTTACTGAGTGATAGCACCTGCAGTCGACACTCAGGTTACTGAGTGATAGCACCTGAAGGTCCACACTCAGGTTACTGAGTGATAGCACCTGCAGGTCGACACTCAGGTTACTGAGTGATAGCACCTGCAGGTCGACACTCAGGTTACTGAATGATAGCACGTGAAGGTCCACACTCAGGTTACTGAGTGATAGCACCTGCAGGTCGACACTCAGGTTACTGAGTGATAGCACCTGAAGGTCGACACTCAGGTTACTGAGTGATAGCACCTGCAGGTCGACACTCAGGTTACAGAGGGATAGCACCTGCAGGTCGACACTCAGGTTACTGAGTGATAGCACCTGCAGGTCGACACTCAGGTTACTTAGTGATAGCACCTGCAGGTCGACACTCAGGTTACAGAGTGATAGCACCTGCAGGTCGACACTCAGGTTACTGAGTGATAGCACCTGCAGGTCGACACTCAGGTTACTGAGTGATAGCACCTGAAGGTCGACACTCAGGTTACTGAGTGATAGCACCTGCAGGTCGACACTCAGGTTACTTAGTGATAGCACCTGCAGGTCGACACTCAGGTTACAGAGTGATAGCACCTGCAGGTCGACACTCAGGTTACTGAGTGATAGCACCTGCAGGTCGACACTCAGGTTACTTAGTGATAGCACCTGCAGGTCGACACTCAGGTTACTTAGTGATAGCACCTGCAGGTCGACACTCAGGTTACTGAGTGATAGCACCTGCAGGTCGACACTCAGGTTACTGAGTGATAGCACCTGCAGGTCGACACTCAGGTTACTGAGTGATAGCACCTGCAGGTCGACACTCAGGTTACTGAGTGATAGCACCTGAAGGTCCACACTCAGGTTACTGAGTGATAGCACCTGCAGGTCGACACTCAGGTTACTGAGTGATAGCACCTGCAGGTCGACACTCAGGTTACTGAGTGATAGCACCTGCAGGTCGACACTCAGGTTACTGAGTAATAGCACCTGAAGGTCGAGACTCATGTTACTGAGTGACAGCACCTGCAGGTCGACACTCAGGTTACTTAGTGATAGCACCTGCAGGTCGACACTCAGGTTACTGAGTGATAGCACCTGAAGGTCGACACTCAGGTTACTGAGTGATAGCACCTGCAGGTCGACACTCAGGTTACTGAGTGATAGCACCTGCAGGTCGACACTCAGGTTACTGAGTGATAGCACCTGCAGGTCGACACTCAGGTTACTGAGTGATAGCACCTGAAGGTCGACACTCAGGTTACTGAGTGATAGCACCTGCAGGTCGACACTCAGGTTACTGAGTGATAGCACCTGCAGGTCGACACTCAGGTTACTGAGTGATAGCACCTGCAGGTCGACACTCAGGTTACTGAGTGATAGCACCTGAAGGTCGACACTCAGGTTACTGAGTGATAGCACCTGCAGGTCGACACTCAGGTTACTAAGTGATAGCACCTGCAGGTCGACACTCACCTGCAGGTCGACACTCAGGTTACTGAGTGATAGCACCTGAAGGTCGACACTCAGGTTACTGAGTGATAGCACCTGCAGGTCGACACTCAGGTTACTGAGTGATAGCACCTGCAGGTCGACACTCAGGTTACTGAGTGATAGCACCTGCAGGTCGACACTCAGGTTACTGAGTGATAGCACCTGCAGGTCGACACTCAGGTTACTGAGTGATAGCACCTGCAGGTCGACACTCAGGTTACTGAGTGATAGCACCTGAAGGTCGACACTCAGGTTACTGAGTGATAGCACCTGAAGGTCGACACTCAGGTTACTGAGTGATCACCTGACGACTCAGGTTACTGAGTGATAGCACCTGAAGGTCGACACTCAGGTTACTGAGTGATAGCACCTGAAGGTCGACACTCAGGTTACTGAGTGATAGCACCTGCAGGTCGACACTCAGGTTACTGAGTGATAGCACCTGCAGGTCGACACTCAGGTTACTGAGTGATAGCACCTGAAGGTCGACACTCAGGTTACTGAGTGATAGCACCTGAAGGTCGACACTCAGGTTACTGAGTGATAGCACCTGCAGGTCGACACTCAGGTTACTGAGTGATAGCACCTGCAGGTCGACACTCAGGTTACTGAGTGATAGCACCTGCAGGTCGACACTCAGGTTACTGAGTGATAGCACCTGCAGGTCGACACTCAGGTTACTGAGTGATAGCACCTGCAGGTCGACACTCAGGTTACTGAGTGATAGCACCTGAAGGTCGACACTCAGGTTACTGAGTGATAGCACCTGCAGGTCGACACTCAGGTTACTGAGTGATAGCACCTGAAGGTCGACACTCAGGTTACTGAGTGATAGCACCTGCAGGTCGACACTCAGGTTACTGAGTGATAGCACCTGAAGGTCGACACTCAGGTTACTGAGTGATAGCACCTGAAGGTCGACACTCAGGTTACTGAGTGATAGCACCTGAAGGTCGACACTCAGGTTACTGAGTGATAGCACCTGAAGGTCGACACTCAGGTTACTGAGTGATAGCACCTGCAGGTCGACACTCAGGTTACTGAGTGATAGCACCTGAAGGTCGACACTCAGGTTACTGAGTGATAGCACCTGCAGGTCGACACTCAGGTTACTGAGTGATAGCACCTGAAGGTCGACACTCAGGTTACTGAGTGATAGCACCTGAAGGTCGACACTCAGGTTACTGAGTGATAGCACCTGAAGGTCGACACTCAGGTTACTGAGTGATAGCACCTGAAGGTCGACACTCAGGTTACTGAGTGATAGCACCTGCAGGTCGACACTCAGGTTACTGAGTGATAGCACCTGCAGGTCGACACTCAGGTTACTGAGTGATAGCACCTGCAGGTCGACACTCAGTTTACTGAGTGATAGCACCTGCAGGTCGACACTCAGGTTACTTAGGATAGCACCTGCACGACACTCAGGTTACTGAGTGATAGCACCTGCAGGTCGACACTCAGGTTACTGAGTGATAGCACCTGCAGGTCGACACTCAGGTTACTGAGTGATAGCACCTGCAGGTCGACACTCAGGTTACTGAGTGATAGCACCTGCAGGTCGACACTCAGGTTACTGAGTGATAGCACCTGCAGGTCGACACTCAGGTTACTGAGTGATAGCACCTGCAGGTCGACACTCAGGTTACTGAGTGATAGCACCTGAAGGTCGACACTCAGGTTACTGAGTGATAGCACCTGCAGGTCGACACTCAGGTTACTGAGTGATAGCACCTGAAGGTCGACACTCAGGTTACTGAGTGATAGCACCTGCAGGTCGACACTCAGGTTCCTGAGTGATAGCACCTGAAGGTCGACACTCAGGTCTGAGTGATAGCACCTGAAGGTCGACACTCAGGTTACTGAGTGATAGCACCTGCAGGTCGACACTCAGGTTACTGAGTGATAGCACCTGCAGGTCGACACTCAGGTTACTGAGTGATAGCACCTGCAGGTCGACACTCAGGTTACTGAGTGATAGCACCTGAAGGTCGACACTCAGGTTACTGAGTGATAGCACCTGCAGGTCGACACTCAGGTTACTGAGTGATAGCACCTGCAGGTCGACACTCAGGTTACTGAGTGATAGCACCTGAAGGTCGACACTCAGGTTACTGAGTGATAGCACCTGCAGGTCGACACTCAGGTTACTGAGTGATAGCACCTGCAGGTCGACACTCAGGTTACTGAGTGATAGCACCTGCAGGTCGACACTCAGGTTACTGAGTGATAGCACCTGAAGGTCGACACTCAGGTTACTGAGTGATAGCACCTGCAGGTCGACACTCAGGTTACTGAGTGATAGCACCTGCAGGTCGACACTCAGGTTACTGAGTGATAGCACCTGCAGGTCGACACTCAGGTTACTGAGTGATAGCACCTGCAGGTCGACACTCAGGTTACTGAGTGATAGCACCTGCAGGTCGACACTCAGGTTACTGAGTGATAGCACCTGCAGGTCGACACTCAGGTTACTGAGTGATAGCACCTGCAGGTCGACACTCAGGTTACTGAGTGATAGCACCTGCAGGTCCACACTCAGGTTACTGAGTCACAGCACCTGCAGGTCGACACTCAGGTTACTGAGTGATAGCACCTGCAGGTCGACACTCAGGTTACTGAGTGATAGCACCTGCAGGTCGACACTCAGGTTACTGAGTGATAGCACCTGCAGGTCGACACTCAGGTTACTGAGTGATAGCACCTGCAGGTCGACACTCAGGTTACTGAGTGATAGCACCTGCAGGTCGACACTCAGGTTACTGAGTGATAGCACCTGCAGGTCGACACTCAGGTTACTGAGTGATAGCACCTGCAGGTCGACACTCAGGTTACTGAGTGATAGCACCTGCAGGTCGACACTCAGGTTACTGAGTGATAGCACCTGCAGGTCGACACTCAGGTTACTCACCTGGTTACTGAGTGATAGCACCTGCAGGTCGACACTCAGGTTACTGAGTGATAGCACCTGCAGGTCGACACTCAGGTTACTGAGTGACAGCACCTGCAGGTCGACACTCAGGTTACTGAGTGATAGCACCTGCAGGTCGACACTCAGGCTACTGAGTGATAGCACCTGCAGGTCCACACTCAGGTTACTGAGTGATAGCACCTGCAGGTCGACACTCAGGTTACTGAGTGATAGCACCTGCAGGTCGACACTCAGGTTACTGAGTGATAGCACCTGCAGGTCGACACTCAGGTTACTGAGTGATAGCACCTGCAGGTCGACACTCAGGTTACTGAGTGATAGCACCTGCAGGTCGACACTCAGGTTACTAAGTGATAGCACCTGCAGGTCGACACTCAGGTTACTGAGTGATAGCACCTAGGTCGACACTCAGGTTACTGAGTGATAGCACCTGCAGGTCACACTCAGGTTACGGTCGACACTCAGGTTACTGAGTGATAGCACCTGAAGGTCGACACTCAGGTTACTGAGTGACAGCACCTGCAGGTCGACACTCAGGTTACTGAGTGATAGCACCTGAAGGTCGACACTCAGGTTACTGAGTGATAGCACCTGCAGGTCGACACTCAGGTTACTGAGTGATAGTACCTGCAGGTCGACACTCAGGTTACTGAGTGATAGCACCTGCAGGTCGACACTCAGGTTACTGAGTGATAGCACCTGCAGGTCGACACTCAGGTTACTGAGTGACAGCACCTGCAGGTCGACACTCAGGTTACTGAGTGACAGCACCTGCAGGTCGACACTCAGGTTACTGAGTGACAGCACCTGCAGGTCGACACTCAGGTTACTGAGTGATAGCACCTGCAGGTCGACACTCAGGTTACTGAGTGATAGCACCTGCAGGTCGACACTCAGGTTACTGAGTGATAGCACCTGCAGGTCCACACTCAGGTTACTGAGTGATAGCACCTGCAGGTCGACACTCAGGTTACTGAGTGACAGCACCTGCAGGTCGACACTCAGGTTACTGAGTGACAGCACCTGCAGGTCGACACTCAGGTTACTGAGTGACAGCACCTGCAGGTCGACACTCAGGTTACTGAGTGACAGCACCTGCAGGTCGACACTCAAGTTACTGAGTGACAGCACCTGCAGGTCGACACTCAGGTTACTGAGTGACATTACATATACACAGAATAACGACAGCGTAGACACATTCAGACTCTCGTAGATTCTGATGGAGTGAAAATAAATAAATAAATGTATTCCATTATAACTAATACCTGAAATAAAATATTTATCAATATAAATAATGCACCTCTAAATATTCAATTATGATTCCATTACTAGTGTGAATATTTATCATAATTAGTTGTGCAAGACGTAGACGCTTACACTCCTTGTCTTTGTTATATCAGAGCAAACACAATATTGCAGGGTACAACACCTGAATCATGTACAACACCTGAATTATGTACAACACCTGAATTATGTACAACACCTGAATCATGTACAACACCTGAATCATGTACAGCACCTGAATTATGTACAACACCTGAATCATGTACAACACCAGAATTATGTACAACACCTGAATTATGTACAACACCTGAATTATGTACAACACCTGAATTATGTACAACACCTGAATTATGTACAACACCTGAATTATGTACAACACCTGAATTATGTACAACACCTGAATTATGTACAACACCTGAATCATGTACAACACCTGAATCATGTACAACACCTGAATTATGTACAACACCTGAATTATGTACAACACCTGAATTATGTACAACACCTGAATTATGTACAACACCTGAATTATGTACAACACCTGAATTATGTACAACACCTGAATCATGTACAACACCTGAATCATGTACAACACCTGAATTATGTACAACACCTGAATTATGTACAACACCTGAATTATGTACAACACCTGAATTATGTACAACACCTGAATTATGTACAACACCTGAATCATGTACAACACCTGAATCATGTACAACACCTGAATTATGTACAACACCTGAATTATGTACAACACCTGAATTATGTACAACACCTGAATCATGTACAACACCTGAATCATGTACAACACCTGAATCATGTACAACACCTGAATCATGTACAACACCTGAATTATGTACAACACCTGAATCATGTACAACACCTGAATTATGTACAACACCTGAATCATGTACAACACCTGAATTATGTACAACACCTGAATCATGTACAACACCTGAATCATGTACAACACCTGAATCATGTACAACACCTGAATCATGTACAACACCTGAATCATGTACAACACCTGAATCATGTACAACACCTGAATCATGTACAACACCTGAATCATGTACAACACCTGAATTATGTACAACACCTGAATCATGTACAACACCTGAATCATGTACAACACCTGAATCATGTACAACACCTGAATCATGTACAACACCTGAATTATGTACAACACCTGAATCATGTACAACACCTGAATTATGTACAACACCTGAATCATGTACAACACCTGAATTATGTACAACACCTGAATCATGCACAACACCTGAATAATGTACAACACCTGAATCATGTACAACATCTGAATCATGTACAACACCTGAATCATGTACAACACCTGAATCATGTACAATACCTTAATCATGTACAACACCTGAATCATGTACAACACCTGAATAATGTACAATACCTGAATCATGTACAACACCTGAATCATGTATAACACCTCAATCATGTACAACATCTGAAACATGTACAACTACCCAACTAGGTAGACTGTTCCACTCATCAACTTCCCTATTTCCAAACCAATACTTTCTTATATCCTTTCTAAATCTAAACTTGTCTAATTTGAATTCATTATTGCGGATTCTCTCTTGGAGAGACATCCTCAAGACCTTATTAATATCCCTTTATTAATACCCATCTTCCACTTATACACTTCGATCAGGTCTCCCCTCATTCTTCGTCTAACAAGTGAATGTAATTTAAGGGTCTTCAATCTTTCTTCATAAGGAAGATTTCTAATGCTATGTATTAATTTAGTCATTCTACGCTGAATGTTTTCTAACGAATTTATGTCCATTCTGTAATATGGAGACCAGAACTGAGCTGCATAATCTAGGTGAGGCCTTACTAATGATGTATAAAGAACATAAGAACATAAGATATAAAGGTGAAGTATAACCGTTGGACTTCTGTTGCTTACACTTCTCGGTATAAATCCCAGCAATCTATTTGCCTTATTACCTACGCTTAGGTACTGCTGTCTTAGTTTAAGGTTACTGCTTACCATAACCCCCAAATCCTTTTCGCATTCTATACTGCTAAGTTCAACATTATTAAGCTGGTAGGTGCTAGGGTTATGGACATTTCCGAGCTTTAGAACTTTACATTTATCTACATTGAACTGCATCTGCCACTTTTCTGACCACGAATTGAGTTTGTCTAAATCCTCCTGAGGTTGTGAGACATCAACGTCTGAATGGATTATCCTATCTTCGTGTCATCAGCAAATTTGCTTATGTCACTGAATGTGGTCAGCTGTTTTAATAATCTTTCTGGCCTGCTAGTGTACTCGCATATAATCTGGTGATACCAGTGAATAGCAGAATACAGTGTTGTAGTAGCAACTAACCAGTATTATAATGGTACTTAGTGGAGTGGAGTGACTTTCATTAGTTTCTTTTTTCTTGAAATACCAGACGTTACTGGGAATTTCATATAACCTGTAGTTACCAGCGGTTGCAATATACACAACGAGAAGCAATTATTACTACAGAAAAAGCATCCTTCCTCCAAAATTTCCACCAGTCAACTATAGTGATAATATAGTATTTATTGTGGTGGAGACGAAAAAAAACTAGAAAAGCTAGATACAACGATTGATAAACAAGGGTTGAGGCTCGACCGTTCGTCACAAGTGCAGATATCCAAGAACTAGCTACAAGCAGTATTAAAACAGGGAAGTGTTTTTGGGTATGCCCAAATGAGGAAAATCTGTGGACTAAAATCACAAGGGTATTAAAAGAGGATAACATCAAAGCTGCTTTCATAGAAAACCTGGAAGCTTTCTACAACAGATGGGAACATAAAAAGTCTGGGCTGAATGGTACTGCCCTTGATACTGACCATGTAGTCAGAAACTGTAAGGCTGGAGGTGATGTCCTGGTAGTCAGTAAATGTGGGGCTGATAGTGCTGTCCTGGGAGCTTTCTACAGTAATGGTGAAGCTGGAGATGCTGTCCTGGGAGACAGTAATGGTGAAGCTGGAGGTGCTGTCCTGGGAGACAGTAATGGTGAAGCTGGAGGTGCTGTCCTGGGAGACAGTAATGGTGAAGCTGGAGGTGCTGTCCTGGGAGACAGTAATGGTGAAGCTGGAGGTGCTGTCCTGGGAGACAGTAATGGTGAAGCTGGAGGTGCTGTCCTGGGAGACAGTAATGGTGAAGCTGGAGGTGCTGTCCTGGGAGACAGTAATGGTGAAGCTGGAGGTGCTGTCCTGGGAGACAGTAATGGTGAAGCTGGAGATTTTGTCCAGGTAGTCGGGAATTATACGCAGGAAGGAATACATATAAATGACCTCATAGGGGACAGGAGCCGTAGTGGGGAAACAAGTGTAGTCAAAGATAAGATAAAACCAATATTGCAAACTAGAAATACCACAGGAAATAGCAAACAAGAGGACTCCACTAGCTATAGTGAGGATATATTACCAAAAACAACTGGTGGGAGCTCCATTGTTGGTGCTAGGGAGGATAGGAATAAGACAGGGAAACATGCACCAACAGGGAATACAGTCACAGAAACCCAAGGCAAACGGAAACCAAGCCTGTGCACATACTATGCACTTGGTATCTGCAGACATGGGAAATCTGGAAAAACAGACGGGACGTGCAACTATGACCACCCTAGAAAATGCCATGCCCATATGACAACAGGAAAATGCAAACTCCCTTCCTGTAAGCTTTTTCACCCTGAAATGTGTACCTCTTCAGTACAGGAAAGACTGTGCTATAACTTAAATTGCCAGGCACACCATCTAAAGGGTACAAAAAGATACAAAACATCCAGGCCATGGGAAAACCTGGGTAGCCACAGCCACTCAAGAGGGAGAGGTTTTTTAGTGCCAGGAAGGAAAAAAAACTGGCAGGAAATGGCAGAAATCGTACACCAAATCCAGTCATTCCTGGAGTGGAACCACAGTCGATGGCCTCCACTCCAAACCAACAGATACAGATACTAATGCCGGAAAAAAAATCCCCCCCCAGTACCAACAATACCACCAGTCCGATGACATTCTTCTTTGCAAATATACAGGGTCTAAAGCCAGCAACAAACAACAAAATACCTTTCATCCGTGGACTGCTTGCAGAGGCAAAGGCAATGTTCGCGGCTTTCACTGAGACCCACATAAAGGATCACTTGGACAACGAAATATGGATCCCAGGTTACAACCTATACAGATGTGACAGAGTGAACAGGCAAAAGGGGGGGGGGGGGGTTGGCCTGTACATTGCAGAGTCACTTGTTTGCACAGAACTGCTAAATGCCTCAAATGATGTAGTGGAAGTTTTAGCAGTAAAGGTCGAGAACCAAAACCTAGTCATTGTGGTAGTCTACAAGCCTCCGGATGCAACATCCCAGCAATTCCAGGAACAGCTGTTAAAAATTGACCACTGTCTGGAAAATCTTCCAGCTCCTGCACCCAACATCTTGCTCCTGGGGGATTTCAACTTAAGGCACCTAAAATGGAGGAATATAGCAAATAATATTGTTGCAGTAATAACACCAGGAGGCAGCTCTGATGAAAACTCACACTCACACGAGCTTTTAAATCTCTGCACAAAATTCAATTTAAACCAGCAAATAATAGAGCCTACTAGACTGGAGAATACACTAGACCTCATCTTCACTAACAATGATGATCTGATAAGAAATGTCACCATATCAAAAACAATATACTCAGATCACAACATAATTGAGGTTCAGACATGTATGCGTGGAGCCCCAGACCGACATAATGAGACTAGTCACGAGGGAGCATTCACCAAATTCAACTTCAATAACAAAAACATAAAGTGGGACCAAGTAAACCAAGTCCTAACCGATATAAGCTGGGAAGATATACTAAGCAACACAGACCCCAACTTATGCCTAGAACAGATTAACTTGGTGGCACTCGATGTATGCACAAGGCTTATTCCTCTAAGAAAAAGGAGGAGTAGATGTAAAATAGAAAGAGACAGGCGCTCCCTTTACAGGCGACGGAAAAGAATAACAGAGCGGCTAAAAGAGGTCAATATATCTGAAATGCGTAGGGAGACACTGGTCAGAGAAATAGCAAGCATCGAACTTAAGCTAAAGGAATCTTATAGGAGTCAGGAATCGCGGGAAGAACTAAAAGCCATAAATGAAATCGAAAGAAACCCAAAGTATTTCTTCTCCTATGCCAAATCAAAGTCGAGAACAACATCCAGTATTGGGCCCCTACTTAAACAAGATGGGTCCTACACAGATGACAGCAAGGAAATGAGTGAGCTACTCAAGTCCCAATATGACTCAGTTTTTAGCAAGCCGCTAACCAGACTGAGAGTCGAAGATCAAAATGAATTTTTTATGAGAGAGCCACAAAATTTGGTTAACACAAGCCTATCCGATGTTATCCTGACGCCAAATGACTTCGAACAGGCGATAAATGACATGCCCATGCACTCTGCCCCAGG
Organism: Cherax quadricarinatus; assembly: GCF_038502225.1. Classification (NCBI taxonomy): domain Eukaryota; kingdom Metazoa; phylum Arthropoda; class Malacostraca; order Decapoda; family Parastacidae; genus Cherax; species Cherax quadricarinatus. The sequence continues at coordinate 3,616 of NW_027196552.1, read as the reverse complement.
GCCAGACTCATGGAACTCCGTGTTCATCAAGAACTGCAAGAAGCCCCTATCACGAGCCTTTTCCATCCTATGGAGAGGGAGCATGGACACGGGGGTCGTCCCACAGTTACTAAAAACAACAGACATAGCCCCACTCCACAAAGGGGGCAGTAAAGCAACAGCAAAGAACTACAGACCGATAGCACTAACATCCCATATCATAAAAATCTTTGAAAGGGTCCTAAGAAGCAAGATCACCACCCATCTAGAAACCCATCAGTTACACAACCCAGGGCAACATGGGTTTAGAACAGGTCGCTCCTGTCTGTCTCAACTATTGGATCACTACGACAAGGTCCTAAATGCACTAGAAGATAAAAAGAATGCAGATGTAATATATACAGACTTTGCAAAAGCCTTCGACAAGTGTGACCATGGCGTAATAGCGCACAAAATGCGTGCTAAAGGAATAACAGGAAAAGTCGGTCGATGGATCTATAATTTCCTCACTAACAGAACACAGAGAGTAGTCGTCAACAGAGTAAAGTCCGAGGCAGCTACGGTGAAAAGCTCTGTTCCACAAGGCACAGTACTCGCTCCCATCTTGTTCCTCATCCTCATATCCGACATAGACAAGGATGTCAGCCACAGCACCGTGTCTTCCTTTGCAGATGACACCCGAATCTGCATGACAGTGTCTTCCATTGCAGACACTGCAAGGCTCCAGGCGGACATCAACCAAATCTTTCAGTGGGCTGCAGAAAACAATATGAAGTTCAACGATGAGAAATTTCAATTACTCAGATATGGTAAACACGAGGAAATTAAATCTTCATCAGAGTACAAAACAAATTCTGGCCACAAAATAGAGCGAAACACCAACGTCAAAGACCTGGGAGTGATCATGTCGGAGGATCTCACCTTCAAGGACCATAACATTGTATCAATCGCATCTGCTAGAAAAATGACAGGATGGATAATGAGAACCTTCAAAACTAGGGAGGCCAAGCCCATGATGACACTCTTCAGGTCACTTGTTCTATCTAGGCTGGAATATTGCTGCACACTAACAGCACCTTTCAAGGCAGGTGAAATTGCTGACCTAGAAAATGTACAGAGAACCTTCACGGCGCGCATAACGGAGATAAAACACCTCAATTACTGGGAGCGCTTGAGGTTCCTAAACCTGTATTCCCTGGAACGCAGGCGGGAGAGATACATGATTATATACACCTGGAAAATCCTAGAGGGACTAGTACCGAACTTGCACACGAAAATCACTCACTACGAAAGCAAAAGACTTGGCAGACGATGCAACATCCCCCCAATGAAAAGCAGGGGTGTCACTAGCACGTTAAGAGACCATACAATAAGTGTCAGGGGCCCGAGACTGTTCAACTGCCTCCCAGCATACATAAGGGGGATTACCAACAGACCCCTGGCAGTCTTCAAGCTGGCACTGGACAAGCACCTAAAGTCGGTTCCTGACCAGCCGGGCTGTGGCTCGTACGTTGGTTTGCGTGCAGCCAGCAGCAACAGCCTGGTTGATCAGGCTCTGATCCACCAGGAGGCCTGGTCACAGACCGGGCCGCGGGGGCGTTGACCCCCGGAACTCTCTCCAGGTAAACTCCAGATCCCTGTGGAACGCCACTTGTTACAGATCCCCACTCGGATTTAACCCCATTTATGCATACTCTCTGCTTCCTATTAGTGAGCCATGACTCGATCCATGACAGCACTTTTTCCCCAATGCCATTGCTGTATAGTCCTTGTGGCTTAGCGCTTCTTTTTGATTATAATAATAATAATAATAATCCCCAATGCCATGAGCAGCCACTTTCTTCAACAGTCTCTGATGAGGTACTCTATCAAAAGCCTTACTAAAATCTAAATAAACAGTATAGAATTCTTTATTCTGATCAACGGCCTCAAAAGTTTTGCTGAAGGTTAATAAATTAGTTAGGCAGGAGCGGCCCCTGGTGAAACCATGTTAAATATATATATATATATATATATATATATATATATATATATATATATATATATATATATATATATATATATATATATATATATATATATATATATATATATATATATATATATTTATACATATATATATATATATATATATATATATATATATATATATATATATATATATATATATATATATATATATATATATATATATATATATATATATATATATATATATATATATATATATATATATATATATATATATATATATATATATATATATATATATATATATATAACACTCCGACCATCTCCCACCGACGTAGGGTGATTCGACAAAGCAGAAAAAAAGACTTTCACTGTCACTCATTCAATCATTCTCTTTCCAGAAGTGCGCTGACATCACTGTTGAGGTGACCTTTCAAACCGCAACATCCCCACCGCTCCTTCAAAGTTCAAGCAGTGTACTTCCCACCTTCAGGACTTAAGTACGGCTAACTAGTTTCTCTGAATCCCTTGGTAAATGTTACTCTTCTCACACACGTTAAATCATAAAAGCCAATTGCCTCTGCTCCTGTCTAACACGCTCACACAAACCTGCTTGATGTCCAAACCCCTAGCACTCTAAACCTCCTTTACCCCTTTCTTCCAACCTTTCTTAGGACGACCCCCTACCCCTCTTTCCCTCCACCTCAGATTTATACGCCCTTCCAATCACCTAATTTTTTTTCCATCCTCTCTTGGTGTCAAAACCACGTTAACAACATCTTCTCATCCCTCTGGAGAATACTTTTGGTAACTCCACACTTTCCCTCTAATCTCCAAACTCTGAATTCTCTGATTAGCAAACACGGCTTCTCCACTGCCTCCAGCCTCCTTGCTGCAACTTCACATCCTATGTTTCACACCCACACAACAGTGTTGGTACGACTATACTTTGGTACATTCCCCTTTTTGTCTCCATGGATAAAGGTTTTAATCCACAGATGTTTCAGTGTACCTACCACCTTCCCCATCCTTTTTTGCATACATTTAACAAATACACTAACCACTCCCAAACTATAAATCCACTTTATAAACTTATGCTGCACACTCTAACACCACATTCATAAATCTACCCCATGCCTCCTCTACCCTCCTCATTACCTGTACTCTATCTAGCCTATCGTTCTCGCAATAGTTGCTTATATCTTACCCTAACTATCTCCTTTAGTTCATAAACTGTAACTTTTCACTTACCCACCGATGGCCTTCTCCTTGTACTCCATCTACGTCTTACTCTCATTGTAGATACCACTAAATTGTGGTCTTATATATCTGTTGACTCTCTAAACACATGAACATCCAGAAGTCTACCCATGAAATTTTTAATCTAATACATAGTTTAATAAACTGCTATCATTACGCCTTATATAGTATCTCGTATACTTATTTATCTTCTTTTTCTTAAAATACGTATTTCCTGTTACCAAACCTCTTTTTAGGTAAGGTAAGTAGTAGGAAAATCTGGTACTCCAAACTTACCTACTACAACCTCTACAACACTTTCTCCCACTTTACCAATGACAGCAGGTCCCCCACAACAATTATTTTCTCACTTAGTTCGAAACTCCCTAAACACTCACATAACACCTCCTATAATCTCTCTCTTGCT